>NC_064572.1:86722796-86987796 GCF_937001465.1 Orcinus orca
ACACAAATAATTTGGCATGGTTTCCATACAAACATTTATCAGCTCTTCCATGTTATTAGCACACAAACTCAGGGGCATTTCTGTATATGCTGTGGGTGTGAGGAATCAACCACAAAAGAATTAAAGGGCTCTCACTCCGACAGTGGTCTGTGATTACGCTGGAAAGCCAGCCCCACAACTGGCCAGGCTTTGGTGACCATTGCCACTTTCAAGGCTGAATTATATATTTTTCTTAGTTGCTTAGCTATTTCAGTCTTTCATTCCTCTACAACTCTCTGATGAATACCATCTGGCCTCAGTAATTTATTACAATTTAATTTCTCAATTTGTTCCATCACTTCTTTCTTGATATTTCTATCAGAAAAAAAAAAAAAATTGTTCTCGCCCTGGCCCCTGTCACCTCCATGAGAGGACTCCAGACCCAGAAACAGGTCGAGAGCAGAGACCTGTGGTCTCCCTGCTGCCTGGGATGGAACAGGGCCCTGAGTACCGACCTGGGCTTCTCCTTCTGCAGAATGGTGTGGCATAGCACTAGGCATTTGTAATTATTCATATCTGTGCGGAATTCCAGGAAAGAATGAGGGGAATATGCTAAATACTTTGCGATCACAAGCGACCGTCTTTCACGGCCACTGTGTTTCTGCAAGTTTTCCTTTCATCACCCTTTTGTTCATGTAGTACATTTAAATAAGTCTCAGATCTGTGGCTAAAGTCAGCATATCCTGCTAGAAAGTGAGAATTCTCATCGCTCCTCCTGAAGCTGGCCTTTCCCTGATCCGACAAAACTAGAGCATCTCTGGGTGATGGAAAGCAGCATATGCTCCCGTGCACATCTAGGAAAGAGCATCATGGAGACAAACTACATGAGACAGACCACCTGGGTGTTTTGACAGCCATCCTCTCTGCCCATGAGTGACGTGGGCCTGGTTCTGGACATCTTGGGCCCTTTGGTGTCCAAACTCACTTTGATGAGCACATGCCCTGCTGTAGGTCTCCCAGACCAGGCTTGGGTCCTTCCTGTTTTGATGAAACTAATGCATCACTTAGGCTTAAAATGACGGATCACCAGTAGTCAATTTGATCCTTTGATCCACCAAAAATTAATTTTAAAGGCACACGTATGCTGGTTGAGTGGCTGAAGACAGTCCCAGTATGGCCTCGTGGACAACGGCTGCAGCTGGGCTTTGCCGCACTCTGCCTTTTCGAGGCCCAGAGGCAGGCTGAGCCTCCCCAGGCCCAGCTCCCTGACATCCCGAGGACACGGGCAGACTGTCCCCACGTGGGAGGACACCGTCTCAGAGAGAATTGCTCCCATGAACCCCATCACCTCTCCCAGCCACACCCGTTACTCTCTCTAGGTCTGTGAGAAAAGTACATAGATCCCTACACCTGGAGAGGGGAGGGCAAGTTCTGAGACACCTGGGAGGGCAGGACTCACCTGACACTCTGGAGGTGAAGCTAAGGTAACATGAGAGATCCTGCCTCACCAGTTCCGTGGGCTGTACGGGGTACCTCGGGCCATGAGAGCATCAGCTCGTGTGAGCCTCATACAGCCCAGAGTGGGAAGCAGCTGGCGGGGGGTGGGGGTGGGGCGGCGAGTTCTGGATGGCTTTGTGTTTTCCCTCTTTCTGCTTTTCATCCCTTTCTCCCCTGTTCCTCCTGGAGAGAAGGGGCACCCAGGCAGGGAAAGAGTGAGCTCCGGGCCAGGCTGGGAGGTCCGGGATGCTCTAACCCAGTAGCTGGCATTTGCAAGCTCCTATCCCAGGCCTGACAACACAGCCCTCAGGGCACCCTTCTCAGGGCCAGGAAGGCGTCCACGGGGTCTTCCTGCCTCTGCCCCACCTTGACCCCAGGTGCCTAGTGCCAAGGACGTTCATGACTTCACTCCTCTCTTTAGTCAGTAGGCACTGACCCCTCTCAGGTGCCTCCTGGTGCCACCTGCCCCTGCCCCTGGGTGGGGTGAGACAGGTCTGGAGAGAGACATAAAAGAAGGAACTGAACACACAGTGGGTGAGGGAGTGTGTGCATGTGTGTGGGTGTGTTTGCAAGTGGGAGTGAGTCTGCACACGTGGTCGTGTAGGTGCGTCTGTAGGAGCGGACGCACGTGTCGGAGCGGGTACCGAGGTTTTGAGTCGTGCTGGGGATTTTCAGGAAACGCAGGGGCCGTGAGGAAGGGTGATGGGGAAGGGGACTGTCTCCTCAGTTAGCTGGGGCTGAAGGGGGGCAGAGCAGGTCCTGGGGCCCCATCATCCCACACCCCAGCCAGGCCCCCAGCAAACGACAGCTGAAAGTCATGTCTCTTCCTGGAAGCCGCTGGCAGCCCAGGGAGGTGGGCTTCATGCTGCCCAAACAACCTGAGCCCATTTCTTTGTCTCTCTTGGGAAGTGTCACCTTCCCAGCTGGTGGCTGTCATGAGGATTAAGGGAAACCATGGCTGTAAACCGCCACGAGACATCCGTCCATCCGGTTCCCTTCCTGCCCCTTGAGGAGAGCTTTCACTCTGCCACCAGTAACCAGCCCGGAGACCCCAAACCTCTCTGGAGACGCTGATCATCCCAGGGACTGGGCGGGTGCTGTGAGTGGGGACAGCCACTCAGAGGAGGCTTGGAGACTCAGTCTGAGTGTTGGGGGCCCTGCCTTCTTCCCCCTACCCTACAGCTCAGGACAAGATGGGGTGCAGGGGCAGCTGGAAAGCCAGCCATTCTGAACCCCAAACTTCACTCTTCTCTGCCCCTTTGATTGTGAGCCACGTGGGTGGACCCTGTCCTTTCTCGCTTCTGTTCTCACAGCTGGTATTGCAATGCATTTGCCCTGTGCCTGCAGAAAAATGGCTTTGGCGTTCTGCGAGGCTGAGGGTCAGTAGCAGGTGTGCTTCAATCCCACCTGCACTGTTTCCGGGGTTGGGGTTTTTTGGGGTTTTTTTTGTGTGTGTTTTTGTTTTTGTTGTTTTGCTGCTGTGGATCATAATTTTGTTTTAAACGGGGGAGCTTTGCTCTTCGTAGATTGTAGTGGACGTTTATGATGAGGTTTCTGAAGAGAGGACGGACTACCCAACTTAAGAGCGGAAACTGAGGCTCCCACGTTGAGGAGATGCAGGGGCCTGATCACAGAAGGTAGATTCTATGTGTGAGACACTGTGGTCACTTATATGCGGAATCTAAAAAATACAACAAACTGGGCTTCCCTGGTGGCGCAGTGGTTGAGAGTCCGCCTGCCAATGCAGGGGACGCGGGTTTGTGCCCCGGTCCGGGAAGATCCCATGTGCCACGGAGCGGCTGGGCCTGTGAGCCATGGCCGCTGAGCCTGCGCGTCTGGAGCCTGTGCTCCGCAACGGGAGAGGCCACAGCAGTGAGAGGCCCGCATACCACAAACAAACAAACAAAAAACAACAAACTAGTGAGTATAACAAAAAGGAAACAGACTCACAGATATAGAGAACAAACTGGCGGTTATCAAGGAGGGAGAGGGGAGGGGCAACTTAGGGGTGGGGAAGTGGGAAGTACCAACAACTGGGTATAAGATAGGCTCAAGGATGCACTGTACAGCATGGGGAATAGAGCCAATAGTTTATAATAACTGTAAATGGAAAGTTACTTTCAAAAATTGTACAAAATATAAAAAACATGTTGTGACTCTAAACTTATACAATGTTATATATCAACTATATCTCAGTGAAATTGGACATTTTTTTTAAAAAGAGAGGAGCAAGTGACTGTCCTCCCAATAGGAGACACTTTTTTATGTATATTCCTCTTAAATTTGTCCATAACACACTTGTTTATGAAATTGAGAATTTTTCTCCAAATTATGTCATGATGTATATACCATGAGTGTAAGTGTATTTGCGTTGCAAAAATCAATATTTTCTAAATGCCCATTTAAAAACCAGCTGAAAAGTATGGGAAAAGGAGTTGTTAATCTAAAATCTAATTTCTGGGTCAATCAGTCATTCCTGATGGAATTACTAAGAAATAGGGCCTTACAGCCAGAAGGATCAACTTCTACTCCCCTTCAGGGAGGCTGTGTGGGGTGGCAGAAGGAGGTTGGAGCCTGACCTCTGACCTCTGACCCCAAGCCCTGGAGTCTGGCAGGGAGCCTACACTGAAGAACCATGGAGGCGTGGCTGTCTCACTGGCCTGAGGTCCTCAAGGTTTGAGGGACCACAGGCCCACTTATGAACCTGATCCAAGCAGGCTCCTTCATCTCAGAGGGAGCCATATCCACGCAGACCATCGCACACAAAAATGGGGCCACCTGGGAAGTGTGCTGAGCTCTGCAGAAGACACGGCATCCCTGACCTTAGCCCCGCCCCAGATGCTTACCGAAGTGGGAGGGCACCAAGGCCACTTACTCTGAGCCTGTTCTGGCCACGCCTCTCTCTCTCTCCTTCTGCTCTACCTCAAGCAAAACAAAGCCACCGGAGCCCCAAGTGTGTCTGCACGTACATGAGCAAGCCTGCACACACACATACACACGCACACCCTGCTTCCCAAACACGGAATCACATGTGCCAGAAAAGTACCCATAGCTTTAGATGTAATCACCCTAGTTTAGAGAATGACAGCTTTATTGTTCAATAAAACAAATTAATTGATTCAACGATCTTCACTAGTGGTTAGGAGGTTTTATACATTTATCTGAGAAACAGGAGGAGGTTTCAGAATGATGGGAGAGGAAAGAGTTCTCCCTGGAAGCTCAAGAGAGCCTGCCACGCGGACAAGGCAGAGGCCACAACCTTTGACTTTTTCCTGCCAGAGTCTTCGGCTGCGGCAACCAAAGGGCAAAAAAGACGTGTAAAGTAACCACTGTCAAAAGGAGATGTGTCGTGGAGGGTCTTTACACATCTTTCTGTGGAGGGAAAGACAATGGTCTCTTTTGTTGAACCGTCTCCTCTGTCTTCTTCTCCCCCCCATTTACGCTTTGCAAACAGACAGGCTTCCGGCCTCTGGAGTGGAAGAAAAGGTGCAGAGAGCATTGTATGAGGCAGAGGGGAGGAGTAATTTAATTGTCTGGTTCCTTCTGTGCTGCAGAATATCAAACAGATGAGGAGGATAAAACAGGGAGCTCAATAATTAATTTTCATGTTTCTCACTAGTGGGGCTTCGTCGGGCCCTGCGCCGTGATTATAGGGAAAGGTTGGATTCTGAAGTTTCACTCATTAGCTACGTGTTGTATGAAAATACCTTGATTTTCAAAAGGCAGAGTGACAAGAATGAAAAATTTCAGCTATTAAAAATATCCCGGTGTCAGGGACTTTTGTGGGAGAAGAAAAACTCTCTGATTCCCTCAGATAAATAATGAAACGAATGGTTGTTGAGAGGTGAAGGGTCAAAACTTCCCTGTTGACTAAAACACAAGGTTGACTTAAAAGATTTTTGGAAGTTATTCAAGGAGCCGTGCATCGGGCTGGGTTTTTTTGCCTTCTAATGAAACTGAGGGGGCTCCCTGAAATTTCCACCACCGCTGCATTCAAAGCACACGGGTTTTAATGGGCAGGACATCAGGTTTGACACCGGTCCTGCATGCTGCATGTATAATAGAGAGCATCTGTGAATCATTCAATGACACTGTCCCAGGCTCTGAGTTCATCCAAGGGTAAGTATTAAGATTTAATTGATTCCAAATTAGCCGTTAAGTTCTCCACCCAAATCAGTGTACAGTGGAGTCATCAGCAAACTCACAGCCTCCAGAGAGCATGTCCTGTCCCCACCCACCGCGGCCGCGTGCGGGGGCCAGAGACGGTTTTCCTTCTGGCATACCGATTAGCCTGGCGAGCATTCGTTCGCAAGCTTCGGAGCCCAACCTAGGCAACGTAATTTTTTAGCACAAATGGTTCAATCATTCAAACACACAAACATTTTAAGGTAATTTCCGCAAATCCCCGTTGTGATCTAATTTCTGAAGAAGCAGAATAAAGCTGCTTGGCGTTGCAATTAATCAGTTTGGGGCTCCACGGAGCATTCGCTGTGGAGCGCTTCCTCTTTTATTTTTAAAGGAGTATTAGAGCCACGTTCCTTGGGTTCACGTCGTATCTCCCACGTGCACACCCACACCTGTGCACACGCCGGCCACGAATGCACGTTGATAGGACACGCGGCTGAACCTTGCAAAAAGAGTCCTCAGAGAGCTTTACTTTTACCACGTGTTTGTGTGTGGGTGCGTAAACCACTACCAGGAAAATGACTAAATTTGTGTTTTATTTTAAAAATCGAAGGTGAAAATACTGAATCAATTATAACAAAGACCTACTGTGTAGCACAGGGAACTCTACTCAATATTTTGCAATAACCTATAATGGGAAAGAATCTGAAAAAACAATATGTATAACTGCATCACTGCACTGTACACCTGAAATTAACATGCCTTGTAAATCAACTACACCTCAATAAAACAATTATGTCTAATGTTTATTTTTTTAAATGTATGATTCTGGCAAATTAAAAAGTCTTGTTATCAGAATATTCTTATATAATTGTGGCCGGATTAAATATGGTGGTGGTTATTTAAAAGAGAAAAAAAAATACTGTCCCAATTACAAAATTACCCAATGTCTAAACATTACACAGATCATTATTCACGTACGCATCTTTTTTCTTTAATTCGTAAATCTCTTGTCTAAAAAAAGTCCCCTGTGAAAATGGGTGGGATGCCATGCCTGAGAAAGGGACTGGAGATATGGGGGGCCCAGGAGAAAGGAGGGGTCTGGCTTGGCATTCCATTTCTGAGTGCTTTGCATAAAAAAGTCATTAATCGGGAGCTTTGCAGTTGAGAGAAAAGTGCACTCAGACCTCTGAATGTTGCAGGGCAAATGTGACTCAAAGTCTAATAATTCCTTTCAAAGATTTGGATCTAATTTCCAGTTGCCACTGATCAATAGGCAATTTATGAATGACCAATATCATTCCCAGGGGCCTCGAAAGACGGCGCTGGGTAAATCCTCATTCACCAGTAATCACAGCTGTGAGAGGCAGCGCCACGCTTAAGTCATTTAAGAGGCAAGGCAAAGCGTGTGTTTTTATTTAACAAGAAAGATCTCAGTGCAGATGAGGTTATTACTTTAGAAGCAGAAATGACTGTCTTTTGAGCAGAATAAATGGGGGGTCATAATTCTCTAATGTGACCTAATTTTAACAAAGGAAAATGATCTGTTAAACTGTCCCAGAGATAATACGAATTAGACCAGGTCAACAGTAGGTCAAATAGATAGGGTGTTAAAACATCCTTTTTACTACTTTGTAGCATTTTATGCTAATTCAGTCCCCTTCTCTGTGATAAACAAAGCAAGTGGAAAGGAGCTAGCATCACACAGTGATGGGTCCCTGAGCTACAATTTCATACAAATCTAGTAAATTCCACGGTACAACATATCCAGCTCACTTAGGAGCCACAAACACTACAAGCACACGGGATCAGACGCGTGCCCCGCACTGCAGGTACGTCGCCTTGAAAGCACCAAAAGAAGAAGAAAAAAAAATTATATGGTGGTTTTAGTGGATAAGCCTTACGTGGAGTTACGTGAACTAAATGTGCCAGTAGGCGTTGCACTGTCATTAGGAAAAGGCTCTAAACTCAGAAGTGCTGGCAGGATCGTGGCATGGACAGTGGACCAGAGGGCTGTATAGAACTTGAAAGGAGACCAGTGTCTGGGCGACATTCACACCTAGAGAGCGAGGGTCTGGGTTCAGTGCTGTGTTGTATATTCTCCCCAGGCCTTTGCAGGAAGGAAGGGAAGCGTGGAAGGGCTCAGGTGTCCCTCACAATTCAGCGTGAGCTTCCTAAAAGATGCTGCCAGGAGAAGCACCTTCACCCTCTCCGTGCACCGTCAACCCATTAGGAGAATTTCCTCTCCTCGGCACTGAAGATGAAACCCCATGCCCCTCGAAAGTTGAATTACCTGCGTAGATGATTCCTCTTCTCCTGAGACAGGGCTTTGTTCTCTGTCATTCATTACTGGGTCAGGCTGAAGGATTAGATGGTTAGGGGTGTGAATTAACTATGCCCGGAAGGCTCTAGCGCACCTACCTGCAACGTGGGGACTGACCCAGCTCTCTCGGCACCTAATTTACAGCCCAGGGGTGACTTAGGCCCTGGGGAAGCAAAGTCATCCCTGCCTGTGACCTGTTAGTACATTTTGGTGAGGCGACCTGGCTCCTCAGATATGAAGCAAAGGAAGATAAATTGGCTAAGATCTCCAGAATTTTTTAAATGCCGGCAGGCCTTGAATTGGCAGTAAAGATACAATTGGTGGTGGTTTGAATCCCTAATGGTGTGACATTTGGATTTGATTAAATTCACCATCAGAGACTGTATCTACATGCACGATTGCTTCTTCAATTTTGAAGAAATTGACTCAATTCAGTCCAAAGAAAGTGGCCAATTCTGAGGCCTGACAGAAAAATCCCTTGAACTGTTTCACACCTCATGGGATTGCCAAGGAGTCCTTTGCACGCGAAAGGTGCAATGCCTCTGATTCCAAATTTTGGCAAAAGCAGTAATAACGAAACGGAGCGGGATCCTATGGTCCTCCCTCCCCCCGCCCCCGCCCTGTGCCACGTCCTCTACCTGCCTTTTGTCTGTGGAAGAACTTTATCCAAAGAATAAGTTTAATCGGAAAAGTGAGAAAATGCAGAAACAAAGGAAAACAGCTCAACAAGACTAAATAATAGTATAGTCATTAAGCAAAGTCAAGGACCTTTAGTTCCTCCTCAAGGGCTGTAGATCATATTCTGAGCCGTATCCTGGGAGCTGACGTATAGATACTGAAACCCCCGCCAGGTGGAGGAAGTTACTACATGATGACCAGGCTGGAGCCATGACATAAGCTGCCACGATCCTGAGAACTGGCCTCAAGGAAATGGGAACAAACGACCCTGGAACTGAAGAGTCCCTGTACCTAAAACAATCAAGAGGACGCTGGTCAGACCACCGATGACCAGTTTCAAGATGACTGTCAGAGCTGCCTGGGCTGTTTCTGCACGCAGCCCCCTCCCTCTGTCTATAGAAGCTCTTGCCCCCTGATTGTCGGGGGAGGGGGAGTCGGCCTTTGGACAGGCGTCCGCCCTCCCCCACCCCGCTGGTGCCGGCACCCCAAATAAAGCAAACTTTCCTTTCCACCAACCCTGCCTCTTTAATGGCTTTTCAGTGCTGAGCAGCAGACCGCACTTGCAGTTACAGTAACTTCGGCAGACTTAGCGGTCCTTGTCTCATCCAGAAACGGCATTGGAGAAATTTGTTCCGGCCACCTGATCAGCGTTCTTGATGGATGTGAGGAGGTCCGTGTCCTTTACCCAACTTCCCCCTTACTCTGCGAAATTCACCTGAAATCAAGCAGTGTTGCTGTCAGGAAACATTAACCATTCCCTGTGTGCTGGGAGTGTGACAGGGTGACATGTGTGTCTCCTGACCTCAGGAGTTTACATCTGACTGGGGTGGGAAGGAGAAGAGCTACCCTGGCACCTGGCACAGGGGGAGGCTCTGAATGGGCTGTAAAATGCAAAAGAGACAGGAGAAAGGGCGCAGGGCACTGAGACTGGAAGTCTCGAGGAAGCGCTGCTGGGCGCTCACCCGGCACACGTACCTGGGGCTTGCCCCGTGCAGGCCCTTCTCCCAGCACTGGGGCATCAACTTGGTAATACCACAGCCACCCCTAGGGTGAATACTGATGTTCTTTACAGACAAGGAAACTGAGGCACAGACAGGCCAATAACTTAGTCCTGTTGTGATATAGCCTGTAAGTGGATTGCAGTCCAAGCTGTCTGGTTCTGGCTCCGGACCCAGACCCAGCTGCTGTCCCCTCTCCCCCTTGTGGAGTCAGCAATAGACAGTGCAGGAGCTGGAGGGAGAGGGGTTCCCCAGGAAGGGGGAACTTCATCACAAGTGGGGTGTGAACAGGCTTCTCACCGCTGGAGCTGGTCCTTGCAGGGGAGAACCTGGAGGGGGCGTGATGGACACGTCAACAGACAGGTCAGGTTAGAAGCTGGGGCCGCCAGAAGCTCCAACTTTATTTGCAGGTGATGGAGAGCCACTCAACACCGGGATCAGCGTCAAGTGTTTGAGGTGGTACCTTAGGCAAATTATTCTGGGAGAAGCGCAGACAGCGGGCATGAGTGGAGGGGCTGGAGGAAATAAACAGGTGCCATGAGATCCAGGAAGGACCAGGATATGCTGAGAGCTTAGGCCAGGGCAGCTGAGGAGAAGCCGAGGGCAGAGCTACCGTAGGCAGAGTCCAGGGCTTGTCAGGGAAGCCCAGAGGCACCGGTGGGAGGGCAGGATGGGAGGAGCTCACCTACACAGGTGTCTCATCACTGGGACGGGGGCTCCCTGGAAAAACAGCAAGTTGACTTTGTCACGCTGATTCTGAGGAGGGACCTTCAGGGATGTGTGTCCTATTCTACAGTTCTATGCGGGAGACCCCCGTCTGCAGGCAGAGGTCTCTCCTAACAGATGCAATGCTGCTTCTTGATTGAAAACCAGCAGACATGGTAACTGCTACTTTTGTAGTTATTAAACTGGACTAGGGTAAATTTTGTTTTTAAGGACAGTATAAATTTCCTCACCCTCATAAGCATTCTTTTCTTAGTTCATGAAAACTTATGAATTCCACTTAATAATTCCATAAATTCTTCCACTAGGGGCTTCCCTGGTGGCGCAGTGGTTGAGAATCCGCCTGCCAATGCAGGGGATACGGGTTCGAGCCCTGGTCCAGGAAGATCCCACATGCCGCGGAGCAACTAAGCCTGTGTGCCACAACTACTGAAGCCTGCGCGCCTAGAGCCTGTGCTCCGCAACAAGAGAAGCCACCGCAGTGAGATGCCCGCGCACCGCAATGAAGAGTAGCCCCCACTCACGGTAACTAGAGAAAGCCTGTGCACAGCAACAAAGGCCCAACGCAGCCAAAAATAAATAAATTTATTTTAAAAAAATCTTCCACTAAAGTTAGACATAATTTTAATCATAAAACACTTTCTCTAACTTTTACTTTAGAGAAAAGAGGACAAATGAATATCAAGAAGACTACCTTTTCAAGTGTTCCCAGAATGATGGCAGCAGGCTTTTGATGAGTTTACCAGCTATGAGAACCTGTGTCAGACCTCCTTCCTCAACACCCTGCCTGTGGCACCTTTGTCTGAGAGAAAATTCCTATTGGTTTTCATGGTTTCAAAGCTTTTTGGTGTAGACGGTCACCTGATTAATTAGCTATAAAACTACACAGGAAAATACAAAAGACACCCAAGTGCACCTTGTATGTAATATATTATTCATCCCCCCACCAATGCAATCAGCCATTTGCAGGAGCCTTTGTGCTGAGAACCTCTGGCAAGACGCTGCTTAGGGATGCATTTGGTCACATCACGGACAAGGCAAAAATCCACGTTGAATGCAGTTTCTTGATGAAGAAATAAAGGCTATGTCATGAAGCCAGATGTCCCCCTCTGGGGAGCTGTCAAGTGAGTTTCCAGTGTTCCGTCCTGGGAAGGGACAAAGCCGATTATTTGGGAAGGGCTGTGCATCACGTTCCTGCCCCTCTACCGTCTCATCCGCAAACCAGGCTTCTCTCTGCAGTGTCTCATTCAGCGGCCTGGGCGCTGAGCTCAGAAAGATGGCTGGGCTCTGAGAGAACACAGAACTATTTACCAGGTACATGTCATTTGCCAGGACTTTGGCAAGATTCTAGGAGTTACATGAGGAAGAGTGTGACACGGGCAGTCATATTGCTCAAGGACCCACACGGGGGTTGGTAGATGGCAGGTACAACAGCGACTGGGTTTGTCCCCTGTGATGGCTCATTAGGCTGTGGGAACCGGGCAGAGCCACAAATCCAACCTCGGCTGTGCCCGGGGGACGCTGGGGCGAAGACAGGCCCCCTCTCCTGGGTCCCATTGCTAACAAGAGTGCTTTTGTAGCGGAAGAGCACAGGACAGACACAAGGAGGGTAGGATTCAGAAGCCGAAAGACAGTGCTTAGGGAAAACGCAGGCACCATTCAATTCAGCCGTTCGTCCAGTGAATAAAGGAACAAGTGGATCCCGGTAAACACCGGTCCTGCTGTCCTCTCTCTGCAGTGTCACTGCTCGGTCCCCCTTTCCCACCCTACCACCCAGTTTTGCCCTGAAGCCACCTCGCCTTCAGAAATAGTCTTCAAAAGTTTGTTTTAATGGAGGATTTTTTTTAAGGAGGCTTGCACATCGTCTTGGACTGACCCTCTGGGGAAGATGTGTCTGCCCAGACACCTGTTGGAATGCAGCCCACAAAGACGGCAGAGAGTCAATATCAAATCAATACTGTCACACACGGTGATGCATGGGAAGGGATTGTATCTCTCGCCTGAAAATCCGTTTTGACAGAAGGGCAGCACAGAGTCGTTTATGACACCGAGATGATGGGCTGCCTTGTTAGTGAGGCTGCCTGCAAACGGGAGAAGCCCGCGTGGACCCATAGCAAGAGAGCAGCCTGGACGTGCGCTGACAGCCGGGTACCATGGCCACATTAACACATCCACAAAAGACCTGGCCATTCTCAGGGAGGAATACGCTAGCCCAGGCCCCTGTGAGGAAGTGCAATTCCTAGTCCAACTGCAGTTTTCGTTCTTATGTTACAGTGGATTCTGATAGCATCCACCAGTGAACTCAAGTCTCTCCTCACTATGCTCTGTCCAGTCTATACGGTAAGACAAATCACAACCTGGTTATCTGTCCAATTCTGTGTAAACTAAGTGTCATAGTTAATTCACAAATGCAGGTCAAAAAATCGACTTGACACACCCACCAAAAGTAGCCTAAGACGTTCCTGAAACCTGAAAGAAGTGTATGTTTTAATACACAATGAGTACAAAAACATCATTTATCTTAAATTCGCCATCTAGCTGGATCCCGGTATCTCTTTGTTTTCTTGCTCAAATGACATTTATAGGAAGATGACGATACAGAGGCATGGCTTTGTGCTTCGCCACACAAATTTGCTAGTTTTAGAGCAAAAGCAACACGTGCAGGCATCCCAGCCTAGATGGCAGCATGTCAAGGACCAGCACCTGGCTTCTCCTCTGAACCCCTGTACCACTGAGACCAAGACACAGTTCTTCATAAATACTGGCGGAATGAATGACAGCACAGTTCTCCACTGGACTTTGGAGTAAAATTTGAGTAAAACTTTGTGTTGCAATTTACAAAGTGCCTCAGAAATATCTCCTTTAGTCTTGTTGCAAAACCAGTGGGGCTAGTATTTTTTGAACTTTTGATTCAGAGAGGTTAAGTGACTTATCTGAGGTCACACAGCAAGCAGTGCAGTCAGAACACAGGGATCCCCTGGTGATTCTTGGCTCACGGCAGACTGCCTATTTCTGCTCCTACCCAAATAGTTTTACTCTTAGAAATGCAAAGCTCTGTAAGCCATTTGAGTTCTAGAACTCATTTCTTTGATTTATTTCCATATATGTTAAAGTTTGAGTGTAAGATAGATTACGCTCTAGATTTGAGTTCCGCAAGTATAAATACCGACTTCTGTATTCCGACCAATCATTCGCAATCCACAAGTTCCCACTGGTCTTCACCTGAGTGTGGGCACACAGCATTAGGCCACCTCCCTCCCTTGGAAGAGGTCATGTTCATGGAGGTGGTGTGTTGCCTTACTCCGTCCAGGGCACTGATCTCCTCCGGCTGACCAGCTAACCACCTTTGGAGTCAAATTCAGGGTTGGCCAGGCCTGCAAAATAGAATCGTCCCATCTCACAATCTTCACATGGACACCTGAAGACATGATAAAATACGCCTGCCATCTCCCCAGCCCGGCCCTTTCCAGGCGCCGGCCCAAGGACGCGCAATGCTTCTGAATTTTTCACTGCTTCCTGATGCAGCGGTCTTTGTATAAGACCAAACAAGGTGTGGCTTAGATCTCATGCCCCCTGGAAAACTTCTCTCTGGTGGGACACCAGCCACATCTCTGGGTGCCATCTCTGCCTTCCAGACTCTGATGTCCTACAAGTTACACAACCACGCCTGTACCTGCTGCTGTTGCTGAAGCCACAGACCGACTCGGCCAGATGGGTCCCCAGGCTGCCCTGCCAACGCGCCTGCCCTGGTGCCCCTGTGAATGCGACTGGAAGACCCCTGCCTGCACAAACTGTCCCCACGTTAAGGAGATCTGCTACCGAAGGGGATACACAGAGACACCTGAGAAGAAGGGAGCTGGGGCCAGGCTTCCTCCAGCTAAGAGATTCACAGGCTCCGCCCCTTTCTTCCCTGTCCAGCGTCTTGGGTTCTCATTTTGGGGTTCCTGCAGTGAAGCCCCTCTTGCTTTCCTTCCCATTACAATTCAGTACATGAGGCAGATGCCGGTACTTCTCGTTTTAGTGCTAAAAGCTCGCTGAAGCAGCAGCCGCTCCTGTCATGGCAAACAATGGCATAGTCCTGACCCTTCACACTTAAGGGAGCTTTCATTTCCAAGGCATTTAAAAAACATTAACTAATTAACAAGTTTCTTGAAGGCTCTGGGTCTCTTCATCTCTCTGGAAACTCCTTTAAGAGTTAACAGTTTATTGATAGTGTATATATGTCCATGCCTCTCTCTCGCTTTGTCACAGCTTACCCGAAAAGTAGAGAAAGGTAGCACCCCTAGGACAATCATTTGTTGGGTCAATAAAATTAAATTCGTGTGCATTTGAAATTGCAAAATCTGGGAGATAGGAAACCACACACGTTCTCCTTTTTGTATTTTGTTTTGCTTTTTTTTCCCCTCAATCCAACCTACTGGAATGATGAAAGCAACCCGAGTGTGTGTTCAATACGGTTTGTAGCAGTGCAAGGAATGGCAGAAAACCCCAAAAATTCCCTTTCAGAATTGCAATAACCAAATCAATCTCTCCCTCCTTTTTTTTTTTTTTTTTTTTTTAACAGGGATGGTGGACTCTGTGGAATTACAGCAGCAACTTGCAAATGGTGCACGAAATACAAGTCTCCTTCCAGGGCACCAGGAGCTCTTTGATGTAAATTGCAGAGTATGTGGTCCACGTTCACGCTCTATGATTCACTATATTCTGTTCGGTCAAACACATTTGAAACAAAGTCCATTGAGCCCAAACATTTCCAGGTAGAAAAGAGAATGAAAATGTTTGTTGACAGATTTTAAGACTTCTGATTTTTCCATTTCCTCCCTACCCAGTACATACTGTATGAGTGAACTTTGAGGAGTATAACGTTTCCTCTTATCTACTTTTTCTTTGAAGAAAAGGCCCCATCAACCTTCAAACTGTTTCCAAAACAAAGTTTTTATATCTTACTATGTTTTTACAGAATGGATTTCACTACTGTTACACAGGCAATGAGATGTCTTGGGGGTAGGTTCAGGGACATGTCCAGGGGCCCTATCCTGAGCTCTTCCTTAGTCAGAAGACCGCTTTATGGATGGGAGGACTCTCTCCAGGGAAAGGGATGATCCTGAAGCAGAAAACCAGGCAGGATGTCTGTCCTGTTAGGGGAGATGCTGAGCATCCAGCTGGATGTGCCTCTATCGCCATCAGACCTTGCCTGGGGATATGGCTTTGCTGGGCCAGTGATACTGGCTGGTGAGGCCAGTGCGTTGTCACTCACTCTAGTCAGTAGAGTCAATATTTCCGGTGCCCCCAACAGCAACCATGAGTGGGTGAGCTAAATTGCAGCAGACATTTCTGAATCACCATCACCACCTTCCAGTGCCCCGGAGAGTGAGTAATGCTGCTAACAGAAGATGTCATGGGTGAAATCCACCCTGCTTTCACTTCTTCATTCACCTCATTACCTTAGAAGCACTCAGAATTTTTTCTGCAAGTCTGGGGACTGCACAGTGACTGCTGGGAGTTTTCATGCCTGGAAATGACCACCTCATCAGGGCTGAGGCCCCAAGTCACCCTAGACACTGCTTGACTTTAAAACTCTGAGAGGGAGGGGTCTGCATCGTCAGTGATCAAGTTCAATCAAATGTTATTGCAAAGTCAGTAGAAAAACTACACAAGGATCCTGACAGTATCCTCTTTCTTTTGTATCTGTCATCTCATGGGACAGAGCTGGAAGTAGATTGGCACCAAAACCAAGTGCCTGGATTCCAGCCTCTATTATGACAACTACTAAGCATATGACTTTGGTTAAGTCCTTGGACATTCTAAATAAAATTGCCTAATTTATTCAAAAATGAAACAAGGAAAAATAAAGTATTGGCTAGTGTAATAAAGCAAGAAAAAGAATTAAAAGGCATACAGATTGGACAAAAAAGAAATAAAACTGTCCTTATTCGCAGACCACATGATTGTCTATGTAAAAAACCCTGCAGAATCTATAGAAAAAGA
The DNA here is from genome assembly GCF_937001465.1 of Orcinus orca. Classification (NCBI taxonomy): domain Eukaryota; kingdom Metazoa; phylum Chordata; class Mammalia; order Artiodactyla; family Delphinidae; genus Orcinus; species Orcinus orca. Next base: position 86,739,108 of record NC_064572.1, read on the forward strand.
TCTTCTAGAACTAATCTAGGGTTAGTAGGTTTGGCAAAGTCAGAGGATTCAAGGGCAACACTTAAAACTCAATCATATTTCTATATATTAGCAAACAGTAATTGGAAACTAATATTAAAAGGAAAACATTTACAAAACCTCAAAAATATTTAGCTGTGAATCTAATAAAACATGTAAAGGCTCTGGTGTCAAAATTACAAAATGTTAATGAAAGAAATTAAAGATATCCTAAGTAAGTGGAGACTCACACCACATTTATGGCTAGAAGACTGAAGGTAGTTAACATGTCAATTTTCCCCAGACTGACCTATAGATTTAACACACTTTCAGTAAGACCCTAACAGGATTTTTTTTTTTTTTGGTAGATCCTGGCAGGATGACTGTAAAATGTATATGAAGCAAAAGAGAGAACAGCCAAAAGAATTTTGAAAAAGAAGAATGAAATTACAGGGCTTACATTGCCCTTTGAGACAGCATTTAAAGCTACAGTAATCAAAACAGTGTGATACTGGTGAAATCATAGATACGTTGATCAATGGAACTAAATAGAGAGTCCAGAAATAGATCCACCAAAACATAGACAATTGAGTTTTTAAAAAGACTTTATATTTTTAGAACAGTTTTAGGCTTATAACAAAATTCAGAGGGAGGTACAGAGATTTCCTATATACCCCTTGGCTCCCCACGTGCATAGCCTTCCCTGTAATCAACCCACTAGAGTGCTACAATTTTTACCGAGCATGAACTTACACTGAATAATCACCCAAAGTCCATAGTTTAAGATTCATTCTTGGTCTTGTACATTACATGGGTTTAGACAAATATGTAATAACATATGTCCATCATCATAACATCATACAGAGTATTTTCACTGCCTTAAAACTCCTCTGTGTTCTGCTTATTTATCTCCCCAAACCTAATCCCCTGGCAACCACTGATCTTTTTTACTGTCTCCAAAATTTTGCCTTTTTCAGAATATCATATACTACTACTTACTACAGTAAGTAGTCTTTTCAGATCAACTTCTTTCACTTAGTAATAGGCATTTAAGATTCCTCCATGCCTTTTCATGGCTAGATATTCCATTTATTTTTAGTGCTGAACAATATTCCATTGTCTGGGTGTGCCACAGTTTATCCATTCACCTACTGAAGGATATCTTGGTCGCTCCTAAGTTTTGGCAATTATGAATAAAGCAGCATTAAACATCCAGGTGTGGGCAAGGAGGGTGATTGCTGGATTGTATGGTGAGAGTATAAATAATTTTATAAGAAACCACCAAACAGTTTTCCAAAATAGCTGCACCCTTTTGTATTGCCACTGGCAATGAATGAGAGTTCCTGTTGCTCCGCTTCCTCACCAGTACTTGGATTGGTCAGTGTTGCAGATTTTGACCATTCTAATGGGTGTATAGTGCTATCTCATTGCTGCCTTAATTTACATTTCCTGATGGTATATGATGTTGAGCATCTTTTCACGTTTTTATCTGTGGTTTGTATATCTTCTTTGGTGAGGTGTCTGTTAAGGTCTTTGGCCCGTTTTTTAACTGGGTTGTTTGTTTTCTTATTGCTGAGTTTTAAGAGTTCTTCATATATTTGGGATAACAATCCTTTATCAGATGTGTCTTTGGCAAGTATCTTCTCCCAGTCTGTGGCTTGTGGTCCTATTCTCTTGACATTGTCATTAGCAGAGCAGAATTTTAGCTTTAATGAAATCCAGTTATTTTTTTCATGGATTGTGCCTTTGGTGTTATATCTAAAAAGGCATTGTTATACCAAAGGTCACCTAGATTTTCTCCTATGTTATCTTTTAGATTTATAGTTTTATATTTTCCGTTTAGGTCTGTGATCCACTTTGAGTTAATTGTTATGAAGGGCATAAGGTCTGTGTCTAGATTCATTTTTTGGCATGTGAATGGATGTCCAGGTATCCAGTACCATCTGCTGAAATGACTACTTCTTCTCCACTGTATTGCCTTTGGTTCTTTGTCAAAGATCAGCTGACTATATTTGTGTAGGTCTGTTTGGGGGCTTTATATCCTGTTCCGTAGATATATATGCCTATTATTTCACCAGTACCCCATTGTCTTGATTACTGTGGCTTTACGGTACGTCTTAAAGTCATGTAGTGTCAGTCCTCCAACTTTGTTCTTCTACTTCAATATTGTGTTGGCTATTCTTGATCTTTTGCCTCTTCATATAAACTTTAGAATCAGTTTGTTAATACCCACAAAATAACTTGCTGGGGTTTTATTGGGGATTGCATTGAATCTCTAGGTCAAGTTGGGAAGAACTGACATCTTGACAATTTTGAGTCTTCCTATTCATGAACATGGAATATCTCTCCATTTATTTATCTCTTTGATTTCATTCTTCAGTTTTGTAGCTTTACTTATATTTTTCTTATACATGTTTTATAAGATTTATACCTAGGTATTTCAGTGTTTTGATGCCAGTGTAAATGGTATTGTGTTTTCCATTTCAAATTCTACTTGCTCATTACTAGTAAATAGGACAGCAATTCACTTTTTTTTATATTAACCTTGTATCCTATAACTTTGCTATAATCAGTTATTAGTTCCAGGAGGGTATTTTTCAAGCAATTCTTTTGGATTCCCTGCAGAGATAATTATGCCATCTTCAAATGAAAGCAGTTTTATTTCTTCCTTCCCAATCTGTGTAAGTTTTACTTCCTTTTCCTACTTTATTGCTATGCAAGGACATCCAGTCCAATGTTGAAAAGGAGTTGTGAGAGGGGGTCTCCTTGCTTGTACCTGATTTTATTGGGAAAGTTTCAAATTTCTCACCATTGTGTATTATGATAACTATAGAGTTTTTGTAGATGTTCTTTATCAAGTTGAGGAAGTTCCTCTCTATTCCTAGTTTACTGAGAATTTTTATCATAAAACAGTGCTGGATTTTGTCAAATACTTTTTCTGCATCTATTGATATGACCATGTCTTTTTACTCTGTTGATATGTTGGATTACATTTATTGATTTTGAATGTTGAACCAGCCTTGCATACCTGGGATAAGTCCCACCTGGCTGTGTTGTAAAATTTTTTTATGCTTTTTTTGGATTCTATTTGCTAACATATTGTTGAGGACTTTTGCATCTATATTCATGAGAGATATTGGTCTGTAGTTTTCTTGTAATGTCTTTGTCTGGTTTTGGTATTAGGGTAATGTTGCCTTATAGAATGAGTTAGGAAGTATTCCTTCTGCTTCTATCCTGGAAGAGATTACAGGGAATTGGTATAATTTTCCCCCTTGAATGTTTTGTAGAATTTACCAGTGAATCCACCTGGGAAGGCAATTGATTTTTGACCAAGGTACAAAGGCAGCTCAATAGAGAAAGGATAGTTTTTGAACAGTTGTACATTCACCTGCAAAAATATTAACTTTAACATATATCCCATACATTATACAAAAGCTAACTCAAAATAGATCACAGATATACAGTATAAAACTATAAGGCTTTTAGAATAAAGCATTGGGAAAATATTCATGACTTTAGCTTAGCTAAGAGTTTTCAGATATGACTCAGAAAAGAGAATTAAAAGACAAGCTAAAGGCTTGGAGAAAATATTTGCAAATTCTTAAAAAGGAGTTGTATGAGGATACATAAAGAAGCCTCAACATGAAATAATAAGGAAACAAGCAACTCAATTAAGAAATGGGCAAATGGTTTGAAAAAAACACTTCACCGAAGAAGACATACAAATGACAAATAAGCCCATAAAAAGATGCTCAATATCATTAGCCAGCAGAGAAATGCAAATCAAGCCCACCAGCTATATACCTATTAGAATGGCAAAAAACAAATAAAGAAAAACCTTGATAATACCAAGACCAGTGTGATGCAGAGTGGCTGGAACTCTCATACATTGTTGGTATAAGTGCCAAATGGTATGGTAACTCTGGAAAAATTCGACAGTTTCTCATAAAGCTAAATATACACTTAGCATGTGGACCACAAATCCCACTTCTAGGTGTTTACTCAAAACGTAAGTTCACATATAAACCTATATGTGTATATTTAGCAGTTTTTCTGTTTTTTTTTTTCGGTACGCGGGCCTGTCACTGTTGTGGCCTCTCCCGTTGCAGAGCACAGGCTCCGGACGCGCAGGCTCAGCGGCCATGGCTCACGGGCCCAGTCGCTCTGCGGCATGTGGGATCCTCCTGGACTGGGGCACGAACCTGTGTCCCCTGCATCGGCAGGCGGACTCTCAACAACTGTGCCACCAGGGAAGCCCGCAATTTTATTTCTAATCACTGAAAACTAGAACTAACACAAATGTCTTTCAGTGAGTGAATGGATGAACCAGGTGGGGTACCTCCATATAATGGAATACTACTCAGCAATAAAAAGGAATAAATTATCGATACATCAACATGGTTGAATCTCAAAGGTATTATGCTGGTTGAAGAGGTAACTCTCCAAACGTTACATATCGTATGGTTCCATTTATACGACCTTCTCACAAAAGGTAAACTATAAGGATAGAGAACATATCAGTGGTGTGTTGAGGATATGACTACAAAGGGACAACAGAAGGAAATTTTGGGGGGTAATAGAATTGTATTTACCGTGATTGCTTTGTTCGTGACATGAATTCATATATGTTAAAACTCATAGAATCAAACACTAATGCCCTCCCCCCAGTTAACTTTGCTGTATGTTAACTTAAATATTTTTAAGATTAAAATTAAAAATAATATGCTTCACTTGTCTTATGCATGGATTTATCAAGATCTTAAAGCCAAAACAAATGTTAAATGCTGTTATAAAAGTCAGCATCTTGGTCTTAAGTTGGCTTTACAAATCTCAATATTTAAAATGTCCAAGAAATTTTTCAGAATCTAAGGCTCCTGATCGCATATAGTTAGGAGTATAATTTCTTGAGACTTGAAACCAATGGTTGTGTTGTGTGGCTGGATCCACCAGACACAGAGGTGCCCCCAGACCATTGGACTTTCCCATTTGGACACTTGCTCATCTTAGATGGTAGTGGGACATTTTTATGGGCTGAGTTGCTTTCCCCCTAATTCATATGTTGGAGCCCTAAACCCAGAACCTCAGAAAGTGACTGTCTTTGGAGATAGGGTCTTTAAAGTAATAATTAAGTTAAAATGAGGTCATTAGAGTGGACCTTAATCCAATATGACTGGGTCCTTATAAAAAGAAGAAATTTGGACACCGACACACACAGAGGGATAACTACGTGGAAATTCAGGGAGGAGACAGCCGTCTACAAGCCATGGAGAGAGGCCTCAGAAAAAAAGAAAACAACCCTGCTGACAGCTTGATCTTAGGCTAATAGCCACCAGAATTGTGCGAAAATAAATTTCTGTTCTATCAGCCTCCCAGTGTGTGGTATTATGCAGCAGCAGCCCGAGCAAATTCACACAGACATTTTCCAGGTGGCCGGATCCCTGAAATCTCCCGTCTCCCATGTGTAGTCCAAGAGGCATGAAAGGGTTAAGTAAAACATTGATTGTGAAATCAGATCAGGTCTCCACTGTCTGCTTAAAAGTTGCATCTCCAGATTTTACATGAATTTTTAATTTTAGATGACACCTTTGACTAGAAGTGACAGTGGAGCAGATCATTTGTGTAATTACAGCCACGATCACGGAGGAAAGAGCAGCTCCCAAAAGAACAGAAGACATGAGCTGGATTTGGTGGTGAATGAGGCCAGCAGTGGAGGTGCGGGAGCCTCTGGGGTCCGTAGGCACCTCTCAGCCTTGCAAAACAGGAGAGCACTGACTTTCCCCTGTTTTAGGAAAAGTATGCTGTTCATTCTCAGGGAAAAGCAGCATTTGCTTCAAACACATGTTTTTCAGGCATTAGAAAGAGAAAAGGAAAGCTCCAACATTGAAGGTATCAGATAACTAGAATTCAGACAATAACTGCAACCGCATCACAGCTATTGCTGACATGCCTGAGCTTCCTGTGGAAAGCGGCCGTGTCCTCTGCAGCTCAAGATGTGGGTTTGGCTTTCTTCCTTCAGGTGATATCCAAGGCGTATTAGTGACTCCAAGAAGAGTAATTAAGCTGGCAAGCTCTCCATGCAGTAGAGGCACGAGAAGCTTTAAAGTGACTTGGTCCAGAAGCTGCAGGAGTGGAACTGTTTTCCGATTTCCAGAGCTGAGCATACCCTGATTCAGGAGGAGCCGCGAAGCTGGAGGGGACGAGGTGGGCAGATAGCCCTGGGAGTTCAGTCTGAAGGCAAGAAGTTCCTCCTCCCACAAACCCAGTGTGTAGACCTGCCTCCAAACCACCACACTCTAATGAAAGGGGAGAAGCATCCACTGGGGATTTTTAAGGTATTGATGACCCCACCGAAAGATACGGATTCCTGGAAAACCTTTCCTGCTGAATAGTTAAAGCTTAAGAGCAAGTGTATTGCTTTTCTTGCTTGTGGGAAGATCACAGCTAATTAGCCCTAGTGAAATAGAGAACAGTCCTTGAAAATTAGAGACAAGGTCCTTCACCCTCTGAAGAATTGCCTGTCATACACACTGTTAGTATGAACATTCTGCAGCCTCCTACCTGTGCATCCACACCATCATCAGAGGATCTGGGAGCAAGAAGCCCCCTAACTCTAGTTATAACCGTGGTGCTTTGGAGGGAAAAAATAATTCAACAGGTGAAATTACCTAGTGGTCTCCTTTGCCAAGCTTTGATGGCCATAACCTCGGTTCAGTTTTAGATTGGAAGGCTTGGTAATTGTAATTTAGATCTTGCTTTGCACGTTCTGAATGCTGTTACTTAGGACAGATGATGCCATTTTCAAGGTCTGGGATGATTGATTTGGGACCGTGGCCTGGGTATCAAGTTTGTTGTGGAAATGAGCTCTCCTCCCAGACCCCACAGGCAAGGAGGTTACTTGGGCCTATAGATTGTCCATTTATGAAGGATAGTCCTCAAAATGAAGGGAAGTTTCCCACCTATGCCAAGTACCTGGAGATTTTCTTTCTTCCCATCATATTTAGTTCTAATCTTTCCTGTGATTTTCCTGATTTACTGCATCTTGAATGGAAAAAACAAACACCTTGTCAGCCTCTAGAAATAGACGTTTTGCTTAAGAATTCAAGGAGACGGTGGCAGACAATCTGTGGCATCCCAAATAATGCCTCCTGTAACTGAAAAGACTCTACCTGGGTGCCAACGGAGGTTGTTGGTTTATTCAAATCCCATTTCCCCTTTGCAAAGATCCCCTCAGGGCATGACGCTTTTACATTAAAATATTCATTTAAAAAGCACACGTTTTGGTAGGAAGGAGAAACCCAAGTTTCAGGGTTTGCTAAGTTCCAAGTGTGTGTGTCAGTGTCGGGGAAGAGATGTAGCCAAGCGTTGTCCAGGCTGCATCTCCACACCCGGGAGCAGTTACACTCCAGAGTGCAATTTCCAGGCAGAATGGTTCAGGCAGAGAAGAGCCTTTTTCCAGTGGCATCTCAAAGGGAAAGATCCCTGGTGGATGGGACACAGTCATGTCAAAAGAGGAAAAGACCCCAGATTGCAATTCCAGCCAAGCCAGCAGCCCAACTGCAAGCTCATTTGCGTGCAAGTGTGCTTTGGTTCCTTACTTTTTCTTTTTTTTAAATTGAAGTATAGTAGATTTACAATGTTGTGTTAATTTCTGCTGCACAGCAAAGTGACTCAGTTTTATATATATATATATATATATATACATTCTTTTTAATATTCTTTTCCATTATGGTGTATCCCAGGATATTGGATATAGCTTCCCATGCTCTACAGCAGGACCTGCCTGTTTATCCATCTACTAACCCCAAACTCCCAGTCCGTCCCTCCCCCTCCATGATTCCTTTGCTTTTCTTCCCGGAGTTCAACAGGTCACAAGAGGAAAGAGCAACGTGAGATAAAACAGTAGTGAAGCGTTAAATGCCATTTGCTGATTCATCCGAAACATTAGCAGTCACCGAACTGCCAGGTTGAGAGAGCTTTGCTTGGGAAGGGAGACCAAACATTTCACACAAAGGAGACAAAAGGCAGGCTCAAGGGTTATAATAGAAAGGGAAACAATCTGGGGCTTTAGACACGATGGGGGGAAAAAAATCAAAGGGCCACAGGACCGCTTCTTAAAGTTAAAATATGAGAAAGGAAAACAAGATCCTCAATCAATTACACTCTGTCCAAAATCATTCATAAGGCGAGAGAAGCGATTACTCTTTTTGAGAATAGATGTTTTTAAAGGGTTCTTTTGGAAATGAGAGATGCTGACGGATTGAAGGAGGGCAAACTCCAATCTCTAGGAAAGAGACTCCCTGGTAAGAGACAGCACATCTGACCCCAGTGGTAGGCAGACTCCTAGAGACATTAATAAGAGATGAGATCACAAACGTCTGGAGAAATAAACTAGCCAGCCTGGTTCGTAAAGGCTGTCTAAGAAGTTGGGTGGAATTTGTGCCTGGAGATCGTGCAGAAGGAAGGGCCGCTGAGGACCTGGCCTCGTTCTGATCATCCCGTGTCGGCAACTCCTCTCGCAGTGAGGCTTAGGACAGGCCAGGTGAGTAAATTACTTCATGGTAGTCAAAGCCTGTGTTTGAGGGCAGTTGGCTAGAGATGGAAGGAAGCCAGTGTGAAAATTCCTCTTCCCCAAAAGGGCCGAGGAGGGGAGGCTGGGCTCAGTCCAGTGCTTGGGACGTCTGAAGCTTGGACACATCTAGGCTTTCATAAGGCACGTGTAGCAGTAGCTGTTAGTCAAGTCTTGTTTTGAGGGACCGAAGCCTGTGTCAAATAACTTTTGCAAAACACGAATTTATTAGTTCTCGTGGCAGGGAAGGGAACTGGGCTTAGTTTACAGACTGAGAAAACTGTGGAGACCAGAGCCCTGTGACGGACTCAGGGAGACCAGGCTTCCTCTCTCATTCTTTCTCTCTCTTTCTCCCCCTCACATCTGCTTTTCATCTCTTTTTGGGTCTCCATCGGGTTTCCTTCTGCAGACAGACAGACAAACAGGCAGGCTCCACACATGAGAAAAGGTAGCCAAGAACAGCCTTGGATTCCCAGCTTCAGAGCCCAGCAGAGACAGACATTTTCCCCTGCAGCGCACATGTATCAGCTGCCACGTGGGCTGTGCGTGGGCCCTTCTGGGTCACAAGCCACCGTTTAGACCAATTCCTTTACTCATTGGATGGGTCCTGGGATTGGTGGTCCCAAGACAGATACTTGATTGTAGTGGGAAAACCCCCCAGAGTAAGGGAGGATAGGCTGACGGCTGAGCCGACACAAAGCAGTACACGTTCATGACAGCGTTTATAGAGGACCTGTGTCTCTTTCTACAGGTTCTCAAGGTACATGCAAAAGTTTAAAGTGGTTTAGGGTCGTAAATGCTCCAACGGTCTCTGTATATTACTCTCAGTATGAAGTATATTCTTGCATCGTGTATGAGTGTGAAGTCTGTCACCCACGGTGTCTCCTTAGCCCTGAGAGGTGAATTGATGTGAGCAGCACCCTAGTTTGCTGTTGGGGAAAAGGGGTGCCCGCTGCACGGGAACTGAGCTTGTCTACGCAGCGGTCGGGGCCTGAGCCTCGGCAACCTGAGTGTACACCTGCCGCCCTCAAGCTAAGGAAGCTCGGTTGACTGATGGACCATGCCCTTAGCTGCACGTCTACCATTGCCGTAGGTCTGAGCTGAAGGTCGCTGAGGACACCTGAAGACAGAGGACATCATTCACTGAGAACTGAATTAAGGTCAGTAGGAAATTTAAGGTGAAAACATAGCTGAATCTTCTTGAGAGCCATCCTGGCTCCATTCTTGCCCCCGACCCACCCCATATCCATTCTCCACTGCAGAGGGCACTTTAAAACCTTAAATTCAGTTACGATGCTCTCCCCTGTAAAACCCTCCATGGACTCTCCATCAGCATTAAACACAGCTGGGAACTTTCCCTGGACCCATGTGATCCCTCCTCTGCTCGCTGCCATGTTGAAATAGTCGATGGTTCACCCACCCTCCTATTAGGTTTCAGTCTCTGCTTTTTCTTCTTTTCTCTTCTGGGTCTTTTTATTGCTTATTATCAGTTCTTCATTTATCAAATGTTCTTCCTTAGGTTTCTACAAAACTGTTTCTTTGCCCTCATTGGATTTTAGCTTGAAAGTCACATCCGTAGAGACCTTCTCTGACGCTCCCAACTAAGGTAGCCCCACACTGAATTTTCTTCATCAGTTATGCCTTGTATATTCCTGTCTCCCCAATTAGATGGAAGGGACCAGGGTCTTCATCGCATCTGAGACACTCATCACAGTACCTGACAAACAGAAGGCCCTTAGTTACACATGGTTAAGGAAATAAATGACTGACTAATGGGCCTTGTATCTCACAGGACACCCAGCACAGTTTCCTACTGAAGACCTCAAACTCGCAATCTGAACATTCATGGTTTTGACCATGAGTGAGTCACACACAGGGGCCAAAAGATGTCTGTCCTTTGGGGAGGTAAAAATTGGCATCCTCCCTTCTATGAGGCTGGTGAAGGAGCATCACTTGGTGGGAGAACATTCCAGGCTGGCATCTCACGTGCACATTTTTGTTGTTTTTGTCACCTTGTAGGCGGTGATATTCTCTAAGAGTTGGGAAGGACGTGCTTTCTTTTCCCCCCTCTCTTAAGGGATTCGTGAAGCTCTCTAGACAGTGCTCTTATGAACATTTGTTGAATGAGTGAATGCATAAGTCAGTATTAAGCATTATTGTTCAGAGTAGATGATCAATAAATTATTTTAATTGAGTAAATAATTAACTAAAAGTATGAATAGATCACCTTCTTTGATTAACAGTAAAAGATGCAGTGTGTAAATCAAACACAAGAGAGAGAAGACAGGACAAAACCTCATACAACTTTTACCTTTTAGTTAAACCTACCCCATCGAAGACCATCCGCAAAAACGCCATGAGGCTGCAGCAAACAAGCTGAGAGCTGAGAGCTCAGGTGCCAGGGGAGCTTTCGGCGGAAAATAATCAGCATCAACATTGGCAAACCGTCTGGAGTCACCGTTGCCAACTGCTTACACAAATCAACCCACTAGACCAAATTTGATTTTTTACATAAATTCAAACAACAGGCTTTCCTGGATCTTCTAATGCAGAGTCATCAGTCCAAACGATTTTATTTTCCTTCCCATTTATTTAGAAGCTATGTAGACAGAGCCACAGATATAGGCAGAATCAGTCATTAAGTTCACTTTATAGGCCTTGGACCACGGTGTGACCGGATACACGCTGCTCTCAAAGATCAGGGTGATTCCCGACCGGAAATGCTCCACACACACACATGCACATGCATGTATACACATGCACAGGCATGCATGCAAGCTCTATTGTGCTAGCAGCAAGTAATCAGGGTCTGAGATGGCTCCAAAGTCAACGGGGAATGCTCTGATGGGGATCAGCACACAGACTGCAATTAGACCAGCATGGAGCTATTAATCACACCGCAGACCAGGAGAAGGCTGGCTGGCTGGGGTCAAGGTCCCATAAGTGAAGGTATCAGCCATGGATGTGACACGGGGTGGTTTTCCAACCTGCTCATTCAAGAACTAATTGGTAGGTCAGGAAATTGCAGACACTCGTCTGAACGAGCTAGGAAAAGAACATGAGAAAAGGGCAAAGTTTCGTCATGAAGATAGGAATTCTCTTGCTTTAAATGTCATATTCTTTGTTGCTTGACATATTCACATTATCCCAGAGGCCATTTTAGTTGGTCTCCAGCTGTGAAAAAGACAACATCACATCTGTGGTGTCAGATGGAGGCAAACACAACAGGAAAAAAAATTAATTGAAAAATCCTGTTCAGATATTTTGTGAAGAAATTAATAATGTGTTTGCTTTGAGGAGAGATGGCCCATTTTGGTGTCATGTGAAGATATTCAATACATATTTGAATAGCTTTTACTTTGAATGTACTGATACTACAAAGGCAATTCATAAAGATGTAAAAAAAAAATAGAAATCATTCCCTGGCTTTACTTAAAAATAAATGCACTAGATTTATCAAGCTCTAGGTACTAAAATATCTGAACTGATCATACAATGGGTTTCTGCTGCTGTTGTTATTATTTCATTTTTAACTAATTTAAGTGAAATATTTTCTGACCAGCAGACACGTCTGCACATGAGTCAGGCAAGGATGGGTGAACTGGATCCCAGGATCTCATCCAGGGAGCCGTATGCACGTCCAATCACTCTGTGCCCACCGAACCCCAGGCACAAATAAGTGGCACATTTGCTGCTTGACACTTGGCTGACGGAAGGGAGTCAGGAGAACCAGGCAGAGGATTCCCCTTGACACAATTAAAATAATCCATTTTGCCACCAGATCTTGTGAGTATCACATCAATTACTATCACATTTTGTTAACGTGACTCCAAACCACTTGTAAGACACTATCTGCTAGTCTCCTAATTGTATCAGTAAAAATGAATTTCCTCCTGATACGGTAATTAAACTAAATATGTGTTAATGCATTTGATTAGGGTTGGGAAAACATAAGAGAAAATCAAAATGAAAGGACATCACTGAGAGCCCTCCCATGGGGTCTGCTTCCCACCAGCTTCTTCTCCTCCAAGTTTCCTCAATTGTCTTGCTCTGAGTTTCTTACACTGTTGGGCCCAGAAGCTCACGCCCTGGACTAGTTTACAAAGGTTCTGTTAGGTCCCCCGGATATGAGTCCCATGATGCCCAAGGAGACGCACTGAAACAACTCCCCTTTTGACTTGCCGCGACATGACTGTGGGAGCGTGTGGGGATTCCTACTTCTCCATATCCCCACGTGGAGGAACGTCCCTTTTCTCGGGCTCTGGGTCAGCTACTGCAATGCCTCTCAGAATTCCTGGGGTAGGACCCGCACTCATGCTGGACCACAGCATTTGCCTTTCCCCTCACTGAACAAAATGCTTCTCTTCTTCCTGGGGGAACAGATGAGGCAGTTCTAGAAGGTGGATAACTGTTTGCACGCTGGCTTTACCGAGCCTCACTTTGGCCATTTATGAAGTGGAGAAAATGGTTCCTGTCTCTCAGGGCTGTCGAGCACATGAGATACCAGCAGGATAGAGAGTACATTGTAAGGCCACGCCCAAGAAAGTACAAGGCTACTCCATATGCCTCATCACATTGATGAAACTGGCCTGGTTTCATTGCAAATTTCTAGGACTACATCACCACCGACCCTATGCATCACTAAACTAATAAGGATTCATGTCTATGTTGCGTTAACGTGAACTGGGGACTCCTGACTGGTACATCCTTATTGAAGACAAGCTGCCGATGCCACATAGAAGCAGAGGAACCAGGACTCAATTTGTCCTCCTTGTCCTGAAGGGGAGAGGGCTTGGGCATGCTCAGTTCAGGAAATCCTTGGAATCTCAAACGCTCAAGAATTCAATCAGTATTTAGGGAGTAGGTGGCGTGCCAGAAGCCTAGCTGGGTGTGCTGGAGAGAGACAGTAAGAGGATAATGAACCTCAAGAGGTCTAATGCGATTGGGTGTAGGTGTGAAGCTGCGAGGTGCAAGGTGGCAGTTGTATCAGAAGATTTTCTAAAGCACCTTAGCTGGCTTGAGACAAAGCCGCAACTACCTGGAAGACACTGTCTCCTGGAGTCTGCAAATCAGATCCAATGAAATAGCTGGCCTCATGAAAAGGCACCCAGCCCAAGGAAGGTCGCATTACAGTAGTATCTTTATGAAAGTGCATGTGACAACCACATGAATAGCAAATGAATTCATTACGATCTCTGCTATTTCCATGAATACCAAATGACTGTATAATGACTGGACGCTTAAAGTGTTATCAGTTAAAAAAAATACTAGAAATAATGGGAAAATTAATCTCATTTTATGCTGAAGAAAAGATATTTTAGAAAAAGTATTTGGAAATATTTAGACAGTTGGCAACTAGTAGTTTGTAGACGCTGCGGCGGCTCATTTCTGCTTCTGGCTTTGTCTAGAACCAATTTCCATTGCAAAGCATTCTCAGCAATGCCTGGGCAGAGAAAGTGCCCAAATCTGTTATCTGAATGAGCACATGTTCCCTTATTTTGGGAGTCTCACTGCTCTGAGGATTCTTGACCCTGGAAAGTTTGTCACACCCTGAATGCAGAGCCCTGACGAGTGTGGGAAAACCACTGTCACCAAACACAGAGTTGGAGGTGCCTTTCCCTGGTTCTGCAGGAGCACCTGGCCTTAACTTAGCACATAGTCAAACCCTGGAACATGACTCTTATTCCAGAAGCTTCATTCCCAGCAGGTGTGGGGTAAAGCTGGCACCTGCAGAGATAGGGGAGGAGGCTGAGAGACCCAGGGGTGGGACACTGAGACGAGGGTTAGGAGACAGGCTGTCCATCCTCTGTGGTCCCTGGACACGCGGCTTCTCTGGACACTGGGGATGACCAGACTGGCTGGCCCTCCCTGTGGCCCTGTTCCGGTCAATGACCAATGGTGACTGAAGCCTTAAGTGGTCACTGGGCTGTGTCCTCGCCAGGGCAGAGGGGAGGGCACCCCTGATGAGTGTGTGGCACAAAATCGGATGGATTTCAGGGGCCCTGACTAAGGCTGCTGGGCGGGAGGAGATGGCCTCCACACAGGGTGGGTGGGTTGATACGCTGTAGCGGCTGCTTTGACTGATTCACGGCCACTGTGCAGAAGAGATACGAGTGGAGTTTCCACCTGGCACTGCCAGCTTCACATTCCTCAACCTAAGTTGCAGGAAAAACACTTCTCAGCTCCCCGGTTCCATGAGGATAAAAGACTGTCTGTCCTGTTCTCAGCTCCTGGCCCAGCACCTAAATGGTCCAGGCAACCCACCACCTGGCCCTGCCTGAGAAAAACAGCCTAAAAAACACCTGAAACTAACCCAGATTGTAAATCAACCATACTTCAATTAAAAAAAAAGGCCGTCACAGATTCTTTGGTTCAAATGAAAAATTCCCACCCCAAGCCCTAGTCGTTGAATAGTGCGCTAATTAGCCACTGGATTCCACAGGGAGGATGAGGCATATACATAGTGTTAAAATGCACGTATAGATGTAATGTTACATTATGTATGCACTTACACATATATAGTCAATTTTTAATAATCTTTCTATTAGGTGACCCAGTCCTAGGAGTCTGACTCAACCTCCCTGTGGAATCCAGTGGCAAATTAGTGCACTATTCAATGACTAGGGTTTGGGTGGGGATTTTTCATTTGAACCAAAGTATCTGTGACAGTCATTTTTTTTTATTGAAGTATAATTGATTTACAATGTTTGTTAGTTTCAAGTGTACAGCAAAATGATTCAGATCCATATATATATATGTACATATATACATACATTCTTTTTCAGATTATTTTCCCTTATAAATTATTATAAGATACTGAGTATAGTTCCCTGCGCTATACAGTAGGTCCTTGTTGTTTATCTACTTTACATATAGTAGTGTGTATCTGTTAATCCCATACTCCTAATTTATGCCTCCCCTGCCCTTTCCCCTTTAGTAACCATATATTTGTTTTCTATGTCTGTGAGTCTATTTCTGTTTTGTAAATAAGTTCGTTTGTATCTTTTTTTAGATTCCACATGTAAGACATATGATATTTGTCTTTCTCTTTCTGACTTACTACATTTAGTATGATAATCTCTAGGTCCATCCATGTTGCTGCAAATGACATTATTTTATTCTTTTTTATGGCTGAATAATATTCCATTGTGTGTGAATATATATATTATATATATATATATATATTATAGGTATACTGCACCTTGTTTATCTATTCATCTGTTGATGGACACTTAGGTTGCTTCCATGTTTTGGCTATTATAAATAGTGCTGCTATGAACATTGGGGTGCATGTATCTTTTCAAATGAGTGTTTTCATATTTTCCAGATATATGTCCAAGAGTGGAATTGCTGGACTATATGGTAGTTCTATTTTTAGTTTTTTAAGCAACCTCCATACTGTTCTCCTTAGTGGTTGAGCCAATTTACATTCCCACCCAGAGTGTAGGAGGGTTCCCTTTTCTCCACATCCTCTCCAGCATTTATTTGTAGATTTTTTGTTGATGGCCATTCTGACCAGTGTGAGGTGGTACCTCACTGTAGTTTTGATTTGCATTTCTCAATAGTTAGTTAGCAATGGTGAGCATGAGCCTCTTGGCCATCTGTGTATCTTCTTTGGAGAAATGTCTATTTAGGTCTTCTGCCTATATTTTGATTGGGTTGTTTTGTTTTGTTTTGTTTTTGATATTGAGCTGTATGGGCTGTTTGTATATTTTGGATATTAACCCTCTGTCAGTCAGTCATCATCGATGACCCATTCCTAGGAATCTGCCTCATCCTCCCTCTGGAATCCAGTGGCTAATTAGTGCACTATTCCATGACTAGGGTTTGGGGCGGGAGTTCTTTGTTTGAACCAAAAAATCTGTGATGAGCTTTGCATTGATGATTCCACTTATTGTCTAAGTTAACTTTTCTGCCTCTTACTCTGATACCTGAATGGTGAGAAATTCAGAAGTCCCCAGTGCTGGCCGGAGCCGAAGGGGTTCACGTGATGGACATTTCAACACAGGTTGCTGAGTCTCCCCTTGGAGCTTCTGATCCAGGAAGTGCAGGCTCCAGGCCAGGTGCTTTGACCCCTGCCCTCCCCTCTCATCCAGAGAACCGTGCTGTGCAGTCATGGTGGGACAACTGGCTGAGATGCTTTTCACGATGTGGAACTCACCAGGTAATTGTCACCTCACTGCCCTGCACTGGTCTGTCTCCATCTGGTAAGAATGGAGAGGAGAGACCATGGGGGAGAAACTGGAAGGAAGGGCGCTGAATTCAAAAGAAGAAGGTTTGTCAGCATTTTCTAATTTGAAGTAGTCAGAAAGAAGGAGTGGAATGGGGACCAACCTCGTGGCGACACCTCCAGCGGAGAAGGAAACACTGGGCAGAGTGCCGGCTGGGCCCAGGGACCTCAGGGCACAGCCTCCAATGACTCGGGGAACTTTGGATGCAGTAACAGCACCTGACTCAACCTTGGGCATCTCCTGGGCATCCAGGGTGATCCCGGGTCACACACAGACAGAAGGAGTCATTGCACCCTCCTCTCTGCCTCGTCCAGACCCCTGTCACGTGTCATCCTGTGTCACAGTGTGTCACCTCACAACCCTCTTGTCTTCAGCATGTAAAGTCCCAGGGAAGGGATCTGCTCAGCCAGGCTGGAGGTGATGGCTGGGGGTGGATGGATGGACCCATCAGTCCCCTCAGAACCCCAGGAGATGAAGGAACTGTGTGAAGGAGACTCCAGGCACTCAAGAGGGAACCACCACTTTTATTCACTGACTTAATTATTGATTAAATTTATCCTGCCCAGTTCCCCGGGTAAATTTCTATAGAAAAAGAGAGAAAAGGTAAGTCTCCTCAAAGGCTCTTGAACCACAACCTTGTAACAGAGAGAGGGGTGCTGGAGCAACGTCTTACAACTTCTGCAGGAGCAGACAATGGGGACCCAGGCTGCACGCCTGACACAGATGGTGTCCCTGGGAGGTTAAGGGCAGAGGGAAGTGTCAGGCAGGATGGCTCTGGGCCTGGGAGCAAAACCATGGAAACTCTGAAAGCCTCTGTCTTCTCTCTCTCTCTCTCTTTTTTTTAAACATCTTTATTGGAGTATAATTGCTTTACAATGGTGTGTTAGTTTCTAAAACAAATACCGCATACTAACACATATATATGGAATCAAAAAAAAAAAAAAGGTTCTGAAGAACCTAGGGGCAGGACAGCAATAAAGACGCAGACGTAGAGAATGGACTTGAGGACATGGGGAGGGGGAAGGGGAAGCTGGGACCAAGTGAGAGAGTGGCATGGACATATATACACTACCAAACGTAAAATAGATAGCTAGTGGGAAGCAGCCACATAGCACAGGGAGATCAGCTCGGTGCTTTGTGACCACCTAGAGGGGTGGGATAGGGAGGGTGGGAGGGAGGGAGACACAAGAGGGAGGAGATATGGGGATATAAAAAGTTAGTTATAAAGCAGAAACTAACACACCATTTTAAAGCAATTATACTCCAATAAAGATGTTTAAAAATAAATAAATAAATAAACAAAGTGAATCAGCTATACATATACATATATCCCCAGTCTACTGGTTCAGATGCTAATCTCTTCTCTGAACACAGACAGCTACCTGAGCATCCCATAGTCCAGTCAGGCTGACACAGAAAATGAAGGCTCACATCCCTGTGGTACCCCACACACCTGTCATTCTGTTTTCTCTGAGGTTAACATCTTGCATAACCACAGGAAATTAACATTTGTACCATACTATAAACTGAACTTTATTCAGATTTCACCTGTTTTTCTAAGAATGCCCTTTTTCTGTTCCAGGATGTGATCTGGAACACTGCATTCAATTTAGTGGTCCATTTTTTTTTTCGTGGTACGCGGGCCTCTCACTGCGTGGCCTCTCCCGTTGCGGAGCACAGGCTCCGGACGCGCAGGCTCAGTGGCCATGGCTCACGGGCCCAGCCGCTCTGCGGCACGTGGGATCTTCCCGGACTGGGGCACGAACCCGCATCCCCTGCATCGGCAGGCGGACTTTCAACCACTGCACCACCAGGGAAGCCCAGTGGTCCATATTTTTAATCCCTAATTTATTAAAGAGAAGACTGATGGACCTAGTGTTTGTCATACAGAGTGAACTAAGTCAGAAAGAGAAAAAACAAATACCGTATGCTAACATATATATATGGAATAAAAAAAAAAGGCAGATGGCCCTCCCCATTGTGGGTGGGCCTCATCTTATCAGTTGAGGGCCCAAATTAGGGATAAAAAAATGTGTAGGAAGGGTCAATACCCCTTCTCTTCTTTAGCCAGGGCCTCCATCCTTTCCTGCCCCCAGACATCTAAGCTCCTGATTCTCAGCCCTTGGGGCGAGAACTGAGATGCACACTGTCTAGTCCCTTGGGTCTCAGGCCTCCAGACTCAGACAGAACTACACCGCCAGCTGTCCTAGGCCTCCAGCTTGCAGACGGCACATCGTGGGACTTCTTGGCCTCCAGAAGAGGTTGAGCCAATCCCTAGAGTAAATCTCTTATATAAATCTATATATAGCCTACCGGTTCTGTTTCTCTGGAGAACCCTAACTAATAGAAGTAATTTCAAGATGTAAAGTCTAAAATAATGGCAGGATGGAGGAGGTCCTAGATTAGTATTTTTAGAATGATGGCCTTTTAAGGCTTAAGGGATCCTGGCAGGCCCAGCCTTGGGGGCACCCTCAGCAAATGGAAGGTGTCCCATCTGCGGCCAGGACGGAATCAAGCTGGCCCCTCACCAGGGCGGGCACAGCCCCTCCTCCTCAGGCCCCTGCCACCTCCCTCTTGCTCTGCCCACCTTCTAAACCTCTGGTGAAGCTATTCCATCACTACATCCAGGTCTCAGATAGACCACGTTCTCCCCAGACTCCAGGCCAGCACACACTGTGCCCGACACTTGTCTCTACTTTCTTTTTATTTTTCTTTAAATATTTATTTATTTTGTCTGCAATACATCTTAGTTGCGGCACGTGGGATCTTTAGTTGTGGCATGCAGACTTCTTAGTTGTGGCATGTGGACTCAGTCGCAGCATGCATGTGAGATCTAGTTCCCCAACCAGGGGTCGAACCAGGTCCCCCTGCATTGGGAGCGTGGAGTCATAACCACTAGACCACCAGGAAAGCCCCTGTCTCTGCTTTCTTGATGTGGCCAGTGCCTACTGGGCCTCACTCGGTTTCAATGTCATTTCTCCCAAGGAGTCATTCCTGATCCCCATGAAACCAAATCAGGAGCCCCACCATCTACAGGGGTCATCATCCTAATAATTTCCACCCTCAATCCCAAACCCTGCTGACTTACCGATCACCCCCTAGGCTAATGGCCCGAGGTGTGCTGGCTCAGGTCTGCACTGGGTAAATATTTGTTGAGTAAATGAATGAGTACTAATCACATCTCTCCAGGTGGTGGACTGGGAAGTCCCCAAGAGGATGGTCGTGAGTCCTGCATCTTCTCAGTCTCCCTCTGTGATGTTGAACACAAAGGAGGTGGCCAGAGAATTAATTGCGTGACGGAAGAGAAAGAAAAGAATCTCAGGAAAAAAGTAACTGTATGAAATGCAACCAGGAGATGAGTAAGACAAAGATAAATCATTGCCTTCTCTAGGTAAGGACGCTGCCCTTGGAGGTGGATTCGGTGTGGTCCCTTGTTAGTCACTTACAACGTGAGGGCCTAAGACAGACCGTGCAATGAGCAGGGTATCACCACCTGGCTCCACTCTCGGTGCTCACCCTGGCACACCCACACCTTCTAGGCAATCAAGCCGGACATTGGATAGGCAGCCCCCTGAATTCACGGCTCACACTTCTTCCTTTTAATACCTTAACTCAGACACACTTCCCCCCTCCCACTAAACAGAATCCTCTTGATCTCAGTGACACCCACCATGTTACCCAAGGGACAGGTGATACTGCAAGGATCCTGCTTGTCCCTGCGTTCAATGAGATCACAGTCTCTTCGGAGAAAATAAATTTGCAGTAAAGCATCCACAGCCGAGCACGCCACGGGGAAGTAAGTGAAAAGGCCGCCCGCCCAGGTGGGACCCAGGGATCGAAGGTGAGGAGTCAGGAAAGGCTCTGTGCTGGAAGTAACCCTTGAGGCTCTGGGGCTGCTCTGTGTCTCCTGTGAATGAAATGCTGTCTTACATTAAGAGTAAAACCTCCAACAGAAAGATGTGAAGATGTGGTAAGAGCGTGGGGAAGGCAGGTCTACAGTGATGCCTGCAGGTCACAGACCTGCTCTGTACGCCCCAGCATCAGGACCAGCTGAGTCATTTGCAGGGCCCAGTGCAAAATGAGGATGTGGCCCCTTTGTAAACACTTATTAAGAATTTCAAGATGGTAACAGCAGAGGTATAGATGTCCCTTCTTAGCATGGGGTCCAGTAAAAGAAACCTCACAGGTCACATGCCCAAGAAGCCAGCCCTGCCCATTAGTCAAAGCCAAGGCCAACCTCACTCCCACATGTCTGATGGGAGCCATTTAGCCCACCAGCACCCGGCTAAACACGGGAGAGCACTCAACAGCTAAAACTCATTTTGACTGAACCCTGTAGCCAGACTTTTCCTTAAAGGATCATTGTCTGTATCTGTGGACATGTTCTAACCAAGTTCCCTTCTGGTCCCATGATCTTCATTAGCTGCTGCATAAATTTCCCCTGCTTTAAGATACTTAATGGTGGGACAACATAACTGAAAGAATAAGGTGCAATATATATTCAAGAAAAAAATCTAAATAAAAGAAAAATTGAAACCCAGAGCAAGTAAAAAGATGGAAAATAATCCCTCAACAGCACAGTTGGAAGAAACAAGCTTCAAAATAAGTCCAGGAAGGCAGAAGCATCTCACTTTCAATATCAGCTATAGAGGGGCTTAAATGAAGCCAAAAATGTAAGGAGAATATTTCAGCAATAACCATCAGGAGATGTGTAATGGGTGACACAGGATCTAATGCGAAGCACAACCACAAAAAGTTCCCTAAGTATACATTTTTGAGATGTTGAGAGAAAATTAAGATATTAAAATAGTAATGATATTATTGGCAACGCTAGCAAAAAATATGATCTATGCATGGATGGCAATGTTTGTAGATTGGCCTAAATGTCTTTTATTTGGCAACTTTTAATGTGAAATGAGAATTAGACAAATCTTTCTAGGAAAAAAAAAAAGCCAACGTTGTTTCAATTAAATCAGAGGAAGAGAGCTCAGGAGAAGGACCCACATTATCTCACCTTTTGGGGAAAGAGTCAGAGTTCATGTCTATTTGTCTGGAATACAAATCAAGGGGGCAGAGGAGCCCACATCCCTGCCTCCCCTCCTCCAAGGAGAGAGAAGCTGCTGTCGGCCACACCCTTTCAGGAGCATCTCCGAGCTGAGCTCTTCTGTGAAACCACCGGGCTGGGCACCCACCTCCCTGCTTCCCAGGCTGAGGGTGCAAGTACCCCTGAGGACTCTGAGGGTCTCTAAGCACTCAGTGTACCTTCTGGAAGATTCCGGAATGAGCTGTGGGTAGTACCATTTTGTACTGAGTACATTTAACTTTGTTTTCAATTTTTAGAAGATGGTAGTACATGCATACACAGTCCAAGGGGTGTAGAAATGACACATTTTAGATTTCTCAGGCAGCTTGGATTTCAAATATTACCTCTGTGACCTCTTAAGAGCCTTCATATCTGTTGGACGGTAAGCCTCTATTATTATTATTATCGTGGTGGTGGTGGTTATTGTTATTCTTCTCATTAAATGTGGTCCCTCTCTGGCGCAGAATTCTAATTGGATCAGAACTTCAGTTCTCTCCACCACGTGAGGGCACAGCGAGAAGGTGCTAACTGTGAACAAGGAAGAAGGCCCTCACCGGAATGTGACCATGCTGCAGCCTTGAGTTGAGAACTCCCAGCCTCCAGAACTGTGAGAAATAAATTTCTCTTTATAACCTAAAAGAAAAAAGAAAGAAAAAAAGAACGTCAGTTACCTAGGACCACCTCTCCACTGCCAAAGTGCTCTGTGGATTGCGGGCTACCGCGGCCTAGCTCAGTCCTTTGAGGTTTACTGGCTGTGCCTTGGCTTTCTGTTACTTGACGCTGCCCTTAATCGTGACCCAGCAGGGCAAGCGGGGGCTGGGCACGTCCTGCTGGCCAACCCAGCCATCACCTTGTTTTCTACTGGCAGCAGGGACCCTCCTTCCAAGGGGTTAACAAGGCTCTGCCTGGGCTGCTGTCACAGTAATAGCTCTACAGGGGCCGCTTGCAGCTCTCATCTCAAGCGACTTCTTATTCACATTATATTAAATTAATACACACATTATACCGATGAACACTGTATATTTCTTCAATTAAAATTCCCTACCCAAATATACTGTTTTAATTGCTGGGAACGCCAGTAGTAAGTCAACATCTCTGTTCAACACAGGATTCAAGTTGCTTTTCACTCAACAGTTGGAGCCGCACCTTTTCACACCTCCTTCCAGAGTGAGAACTGACTTGAGAGGGACCAGTCATCTCTTCCAGAAAGAGGCCAGAAAACCACTGCCCCCAAACTGTGCCAGCTGTAGGTGTGTAGGGGAGTTAATAGCTGGTTGCCGGTTGTCTTCAGAGAGAAAATAAACGAAAAGTTCCCTGTCACCAGGAATGCGAGGAATGGACAGGACAGACCACAGACGACACTGGTGCAGCCAGTGGGTGGTGGCCCCCAGACAGGGCAGCGGCCGCTGACGTCTCTCCTCCAAACACCCAGGGCTCTTGTGCCGTCGGTCGCCTCCTGCAGCTGCCTCCTCTCTACCTGAGGAGGTCTTGTCGAACCTTTAGAGACCAAGCCTGGGGAGCCACCTGCCTATATTCATTCAACAAACATTTGCTGTTCGTCTGCTCTGTTCCAGCTTTGCTCTGAATGGGAGGAGCCCAAGGTGAGGCCCATATACACCTGCTCAGCGGCTTGGCCTGGGGAACAGCAGAGATTTCCTCAACGGAAAGAAGGAAGGAAGGAACCAGAAAAGTAAGAAGACACAGAAGAAACCAGACCACAGGACTCTACCCAGCATTACTTTCAGGCCTCAGCTTGACAAATGGCTACACTTAATCAGCGCAGAGGAAGCCAGAAGGTTGAACAGCATAAACAACCTGTGGAAATGTCCTAGTTTCTTCAGTAGCCAAACCCTCACTGACACACATTCTTCACGTCCTGTGTGTTCGGCTTTTCTGCACACGACTTAAACATTTCCCCACGTCTTTTCGCATTTTCCCATAGAATATTAAAACGTTGATATAATGCAAAATGCTGCTCTCCCACTGCAAGTGGAAAGTGGAAAGTAAATGTGTATAAGCCAATGAGGCCAAATTCCATTTTGAAAAGTGAATTTTGTGCCACTGAAAGGCTGCCCCAGCCCTGAAGTGTGCCCCTTTGTCACAGTCTAGGGTTTCTCAGGGTAGGAAGTTGGTCTTGGAAGGGGCAGCCCAGGGTCCTCCTCGTGTGCAACCTGTGACACTCTACCCACCACAGCCTCCCCCCAGATTCATCTAGAATACATTTACTCTGGCCCTCCAAGTCACCAAAGTCACCCACACTTTCCCTTTCATTTTCTGTCCTGAGGACCCCTCACACACTGCCGGCTTTATTAGAACTCAGCAAAGTCACACGTTGTCCTATTTCCCTACCCCTGCGGCCCGTCAGCTGCCCAGAGGTGCTTTAGCCAGTGTGGTAAGGGGCAAAACCCTCCCCTCCCCACAGACTGCCACTCAGCCACCATCAGGGGCCTGGTACTCACCCTCACAGCCCACGGGGACAGAGGAGAGAAGTCAGGCCACCGTCCAAAAAACTGCCGGCATCGCTGAGCCCCTGGGCCTGCAGAGCTGGGATGCGAACCCGGAACAGTGAAAAGCAGGGGGCCAATGAGTCACACAGGCAGCGATGTCACCCTCAGCCTGACAGCTCAGCAGAGGTTCAGGCCAGAAGGACTTGGATGAATGGCCTGCAGTGACAGCGTGGCATTCCAGGCTGGCTGGGCTTGGGGTTAGGGGCCGGGCAGAGGCAGAAGAGCAAAGAACGAACAACAAACCACGTTAAAACCAGGAGGCCAGGAACGGCGGAGGCACAGCAGGAGGCATGGCGGGAGACACAGCAAGGACAGAGGTCACAGCTTGGGTGGGTCCCAGGGACACGGCCGTGTCACCTGGGCCTGGGACAGGGTCAGTGTTTGCATCTTACCTCTAAGACCACACCCACGTGGCATCGTTGAGTTCCTGCCCTGTGCCAGGTGCTGTGCTGGGCTCTGATGCCATCAGGCTGAAAGGACCCTGTCTCCTAAGTCTCCTGCTGGCTGGGGGTGGGGGGCAGCCAATTCCGACTCAGTTGAGTGATTGGTGCCACTGGGTGTGGTCCCCACTGTACGGTCAATGTCCAGCCAGGAAGAGCATTGGAAACGTATCTGTGAACAAAGAAATGAGGAGGTGAGTGTCTTCACTTGAGCTGCTGTCCCAGAAGACCATAGACTAGGCAGCTTGAACGGTCGAGATCTATTGCTCACAGTTGTGGAGACCAGGATGCCGGCAGATTTGGTGTTTGGTGAGGACCCTCTTCCCGGCTTTCAAAAGGCTATCTTCACACTTGGTTTTCACACGGGGAAGATGGGGGGGAAGATGGGGAGTGAACACTTCTTCTAGGGCCACTAATCCCATGCCGGGGCTTCCCCTTCAGGCCTGATGACCTCCGCGAGGCCCACCTCCTAATATTACCCTATCCGGGGTTAGGGCTTCAGCAGATGAATTTTGAGGGGATGCGGACATGCAGCCCATTACAGCGAATGAATGAGTGAATAATACGAGTGGGTGACAGAGAAGTAAGGAAGAGAGGCTGCTGGAGAAATAACAAGGGGGAAGTGACCAAATCACGTGGCCATAAAGGGTCCGTATATTCCAAAACACTTGTCTATTTTTGCCTATAGCTCCTAACAAATTGCAAACAATTGCTATCAAATTAAATGTTTTACTACATACTTTTTTCTTTCTATCTGTCATGGAATGAAAAAAAAACATTCATTAATATTTATCAAAATGATGAGGCCGTGCTGACAGCAGTCAGGTTATCTGAAAGTCCTGAAACACAGAAGTTGCTGATTGGGCCGGGACCTCAGGGGGGAAAAGAGGAGGAGCTTTGCTCAGGAAACCTGGGATCCAGCGCTGGAGGGGTTCTGGGAGGCGGACACAGACCTAGCTGTGTGGACGCCTCGAATGCAGTGGGGCTACAAATGCTGCCTCATGGTGTGTGTGTGTGTGTGTGTGTGTGTGTATGTGTGTGTGTGTTAAACCAACAGAGATTCACTGAGTGGGCCTCCCAGGTTCTAGATTTCTCTGTGATGTCTAGAAATAAATAATATTCATCATTTTATTCACCATTCATCAAAATAAAATTTTATCATTGTAAAGATACAGGCCCATTTATGGTGAAAGACTGAAAACTTTCAGTAAAAATTAAGACACAGGAATGGGTTGGAAAGAACAATGACTTTCCTCAAGATGGCATAGGTTTTAAGTACTAGCCTGAGGTTCGAAAGCCTGAAGGGGCCTCTTTTCTATTTCATCTCTCTACCCCCATGTTCCTCTAATGGGCTATAAGCTACTGGGACCAAGGTTTGGGTTTTACTTGTGTCTGAATCCATTGTGCTCTCACAGAATCACCGTGTTCCGTTGCCACCTGCCCTGCCCACCTCCCACTGCCAGGAAGGTGGATGTCTAGGAGGAGATGGACACACCATGGAGAGGGCCTCCTTTTTACTGTTTAACAGTCCCCCGACCCCTGGCCTATTTTAAGTGCCAGTATGCCATGAAAACAGCAGATCCTTGTCAAGCAGGTTTTGGTTCCTTGATTCTTTTGGGTTTACCATACTAAGCAAGGCTCGGCTCTTGTTGGCTTTAAACTACCTTTTTTTGGGTTTTTTTTGTTTTGTTTTGTTTTGTTTGTTTTTATTTTTGTTTTTGTTTGTTTTTGCGGTACGCAGGCCTCTCACTGTTGTGGCCTCTCCCGTTGCGGAGCACAGGCTCCAGACATGCAGGCTCAGCGGCCATGGCTCATGGGCCCAGCCGCTCCGCGGCATGTGGGATCTTCCCGGACTGGGGCATGAACGCGTGTCCCCTGCATCGGCAGCGGACTCTCAACCACTGCGCCACCAGGGAAGCCCTAAACTACCTTTTTAATGAGGCAATACAGACTACAAAATACCCCACATAACAGGGCTGCAGTTGCCTGGGGCACCCTGACCATCAGAACCACGCCTACCTCACAGGCAAGACCTGGATCATTCAGGCCATGTCAGATTCCTAGATTGGAGTTCCATGTGTTTTTTAACTTTTTTCCCCTTCTACAATTCAGGAAGTTCATTAATTCCTTCTCTTAATACCTTAACTGGGCCTTTTAAAATGCAGATATTCCTTAGCCAGTGAAATGGAAAATCCTATCCAATTCGTGTTCTAATTTACTACATAAAATTGACCGCAGATGTGAAGCAGCATCCCGTGCCCTCCTTGAAGGCGCTCCATGTTGGCAAAGGTTACTGATCGTGGCATTCTGAACACTCTTGGTAAAGAGGCAGAGCTGCCAGAAGATGCTAAACCACAAAAGATGGCCTTCCATTGACACAAGTAGATTCAGCCGTCGGATCTGTGAGAGGAGGTAAATCAGGCAAGTGTTCTGGGGGATTTTTCAAAAAAGACCCAACGTGGGAAAAGTTGCTGGTTCCTCTTCCCCATTCGCAGTTGGAGGGAACCCAGATAGAGGCTTGTGCTTCCTGGTGTCGCATCGTGAAATAATGCAAGTGAGAAGATGCAACTGCGTGGCAAATTTATCAGAATAATTGCCACAGACAGGTTATTTGACAGGCTCTGTTCAGACTTCCCCAGCAATCCAGCCCGCAGTGGTCCATTTTGGAATCCTTCTGGCTCTGTCTTCTGGAGGGTCCCCTCTGATTATGTTTTTTCATCCTAAAAGTTTCCCCTGGGGAAGCACTGCTGTCTTGGCCAATCAAGGGTGGTTAACAACCATTGTAGAAGCTGCCTACAGGTTGACAGGCAAACCGGTCAAACATCTCATGGAATCTCTCAGGTAATTTGGTGTCAGAGCTTTAATAATTTCTATGAATGTCTTCATGCAAAGCTTCAAGAGTGACTTTCATTTTTGACAAAATGCAAAATCAAATAGGATCATTTAAAAGATCAATTATGCCATAAAGAACGGCCTCCCCTTCTGATTTCTGTGCTTTTATTATAATCAAATAATTTAAAAGGATTAGAAACGACAACACTAATCGCTAGTTGACTTCTATTTGTTCTAGAAACAGACACTAATTGTTTGTGTCAGTTTACCTTATTCTTCTCAGTGCTAAACTTTTCCATCAGGCAAAGCCAGCATCCCAAAGCCTGTGCCCCTGGCATGGTGTGAACGGGGGCTGAGGCGAGAACAAAGCCGTGGATCAGGAGAGGGGGGCTGAGTGTGTATTAATTAGCTCTCCTGTACTACACTGTAGTTTAATTAATCTGACAGATTTTTCAAAACTGGAATTGACTTTTCACCATTCCTGGACCATGTGAGCAGTTTTCCTGTCACTGAGCAGGTCAATTACATTCGACACTCTTAGCTGGATTGATCTCCTGTCCCACCGCAATGGCTGTGTTGCTCTGGCAGGGGACTGTCCTGTGTTCCAGGGCACCGTGCCCCTGTCAGAACCTTCTACCCAGAAGGTTGTCACCTGTAAACAGTTGAGCTGAACCAAGCCCCTGCAACAGTAATCCAACCCACCTCAACAGCGTTCAGAAAAGCATCTTCTAAGCATACCGCCTAAGGTCAAGAAATATGCTCCTTTGGAATAAGACAAGGATGTTCACTCTCGTCACTATTACTCAACATAGTTTTGGAATAAAAAACTATGTTGCCATGGCAATCAGAGAAGAAAAAGAAAAGGAATACAAATTGGAAAGGAAGTAAAACTGTCACTGTTTGCAGATGACACGATACTATACACAGAACATCCTAAAGATGCCAGCAGAAAACTACTAGAGCTAATCAATGAGTTTGGTAAGGTTGTAGGATTCAAAATTCATGCACAGAAATCTCTCACATTCCTATACGCTAACAACAAAAGATCAGAAAGAGAAATTAAGGAAACACTCCCATTCACCATTGCAACAAAACGAATAAAATACCTAGGAATAAACCTGCCTAAGGAGGTAAAAGACCTGTACTCAGAAAACTATAAAACACTGATGAAAGAAATCAAAGATGATGCAAACAGAGAGACATACCATGTTCTTGGATCGGAAGAATCAATACTGTGAAAATGACTATACTACCCAAAGCAATCTACAGATTCAATGCAATCCCTATCAAATTACCAATGGCATTTTCCACA
Source organism: Orcinus orca (assembly GCF_937001465.1). Taxonomy (NCBI): domain Eukaryota; kingdom Metazoa; phylum Chordata; class Mammalia; order Artiodactyla; family Delphinidae; genus Orcinus; species Orcinus orca. Next base: position 86,768,076 of record NC_064572.1, read on the forward strand.
GAACTAGAACAAAACAATCTTAAAATTTGTATGAACTTTTGACCTTTTGAAGAGCTTGCAAATTAGGACGCCCTTTCCCCTTGCCTGAGGTTCCCACGTGACCCAGAAGCCCCAAGCTCCCTTGAATTCCCATCAGATCTCTGACTAGTGCAGCATCGGTGATGTGAATGAGCCTTAGGTGGGTGCGGGTGTTGGAGGAAACTGCTGCTGTATTTTGGGAACACCTGCCACTGAATGATGCTTCCAACGTGTACTCACTCAGGATCCGCCAATCAGGCAGGAGTGAGTTTTTGACTCAAATTCCTTAAAACCCTCAGTAAGACGGTTTCCTCTTCACCTTCTCTCTTCCAGCAGGTCCAGGCCAAGATCCATGACTCAGTCAGGAGGCTGGGTCCATGTGGACCTGCTCCCCTACCCCATAGGCTCTGAACACCAGCCCAGCCCTGAGTCCAGGGCTGGCCTGTGTCCCGACCACCCTTACAGCTGCGGCACCTTTGGTAATGCTACCCAAGTTGGGGAATTTTTGCAGTCCCCCGCTTCCTATCATGAAAGTGGATTTGGGACCCTTAACTTTGAGGGGGATCTAGGCTTCAGCCTGTAGGTATCTTGTATCGCCAGACAGGCCTCTGCCCCCTTCCTCTGTGATGAATACTCTTCAGCCCAGGAGAAACCTCGGAGCAGACGTTGGTGCCCTTTCTCAAGTGAAGTCCTGGCAGCTGCCGCCCCATCTTATCTAGATTTGAGGGAGCGGGGATGAGACAGAATGCAGAGCCCATAGCATCCGGCCTTCCCCACCCATTCCCGCCAGTCCCAAATGCTCTGGAAACCCCAGTCACCTTCCCAACAGCCTTTCCCCTCCGTGTTGCCCTGACTGATGATGCCTCTCGGTCCCCGGTTGCTCTGTTCCTCATCCAGCACCACTGACTCCACGGGTGATTGTGTATTGACACTGCCTTCGAAAACAGTCCAAGTCTCTTACCGTCTCTGATTTCTATCCTAGAGATGATATAAGGAAATATAACACGCTGATCACTCCATCTTACGCAAAGCAAGAACAACTTAAAGGATTTAGATACTGAGAAAAAAATGTCCCTGAGACAGTTACTTTCAGAAACACGCACAAGAGGTTTTGAAGGCTCTCGCGACTCAGGTCCAGGACCGCAGGCCCCAGCCTGCTGGCTCGTGCTTGAAAGCATGGCTGCGTCTACAAGACTGCCAACTTGAGCACAGGCTAATCTGCAACCAGACCCTAGGAAAAGGTACAATCGATTAAAATGTATCATGTGGCACTCTGATTCACTCTTCCGTCAGTGAGATTTTTTTCTTAAAAACGCCCACAGTTGCATACATCACTTGCCCCGACGACCCAGTGGTGTGCCCGCGCTGGCTTGGACAGACTCTCCAGAGTCTGTTGTTAAATTTTCAGGAATTTTGCAAGCTGGCTGTTAAACAGAGCTGTTATTATATATTAAGTCCTATAAACTTATATAAATCATACTTTGAAAAAGGTAACAGTTTCCCAGAATAATTCACTTTCTAATTGCTCTAGTAGATTTTCTTACTGTCTACGCGCTTGAAGTTATTTATGCCAATTTTATCCATACGGTGAAAATACTACACGTTGATTTGCTACATGGTGGCAGTATTTACACCACAGAAATTGGCAAACACTCTAGATCAGGGCTTTTCCCCTTTGGAGAACTGGTTGTTAGGTAATTAACAGCACAGCACTGCCCACACCCACGGCTCTGAAATATTTCATGTTCAGTTAATCTTTGGGAAGGACTCAGAAACCCTGCTTCTTCACTGGTACTACTCATCAGACCTGTTGCCCATCCACATTTATCTGCTAACATTCATTCACTCCTATTCATGGGAAGTGAGAGTTTCATCTTTTTATTTATTTTTTTCTTTAAAAAGATTCAACCCTGTACAGAATTATCCCATGTAATGGACCTTGTCTCCATACTGCAATTATTAACATTGGGCAGAGGTTGTGTGTTTCTTGGCAGGGCTCACGTTCCCACGTATAAATCATGATAAAGTAGGTTTGCTCTGGAGGGTGGACTCATGTTTTCAATTTGGCCAGTGTAGAAACTGAGTTGGATTTAAACAAGGGCTCTTTTAAAAATTGAAGGCCGGTTGTAGAGACATGACAGAAATAACTTGGACACGTTTGCAAACTTTGCAGCCAGTGGAAATCAGCCCAGGGACAAAATATACCCACCGTGCCAGAGAGGGTCTTCCCTTGAAGCCTGGTGGACCAGCCAGTCTGTGCCGTACACCTTTATACGGCCAATGATGAGGATGCTTCACTTGTTAAAAGGGGAGCTTGTGGTCCTTGTGTTGGGTCGGTGAACCTGGGCTCACACATCCTGCGGGGGATGGACGCACATCGGCTGTTTTTGCAGCAAAGCTCTCCAGTTTCTCGGATTGTAAAAAAAAGAAAAATTATAAAATTTTTTAAAATGTACATAATCATTGTGTTTTCGCCAAGTAGCATACTCATTACTTGCTGATACAGGGGTATAGGCTTTATTTCATAGAAGGGTTAAAGAACTTAAGAGAAGTCTAATAAACACCAGCATAGCATTTAAAAAAAAATACATGAAAGCTTGATTTTAGAGTATATAGATGACAAAGATTTGGTAGTTTGTTTTGAATATGTATAGTGGCTAGCAAAATTGCATGAACATTATCATACATAATTGACATTTTATAATAAAAGTATAATTAGATAATCCATCAATTCTAACTTTTATTAGTTTGTAAATCTTTCGTGAATTTTCTCAAATTATTAATATTTCCTTCAAGTTTCAAAAAAAGAGAAAAGAAAAGAAAAGAAGCAAGGTGACCTGAAGAATATGTGTAATCCCCTCATTCAGAGACTTTGCATGACATGGACCACACTCCCTGCTCCGTTTTAGGCAAATTTGCCGTCATTCCTCGGTCGCCCCATCCCACCCTCGGCAGTGACTCTGCTCCCACCTCCCTCCCGACCCCTCTTGCCTCGGGTGGATCACAACTCACTTCTCCATGTCTTCTTCCTGACAGTTTAGGGCTCAAAAAATTAAAAAAAAAAAAATTCACATCATGCCTGTTTTCTTACCCCTGGGGGAGGAGTGAACAGAACGGATCCTTCCGCCAAGATCTCCAGCCTGATCTGATTAAAGACCCTGCTGCTCCCTGTCAACATTCCCTGGTTTCCTGTAACTTCATCTCCTCATCTCAGTTTTTCTTCATTTATTACTTTTAAATGAATATTTATTGAGGATTTATTAGATGCCAGGAAGAAGGAACAGCATGCCGGAAGACACTTTTGGGGAACTCTATGAAATCTGACAGTAGTGAAGGAGGTCCTTCGGAAAATGACGCCATTTCCCAAATCAGGATAAATAAGGATAGATAAGGATGAAGGAGGTGGACAGGTTATCAGGGAATCTTGCTAATGTCGGAATTTTTCTTTAGGAAAGGAGAGCTTCTAACTGATGTTAACTCAGAATACATGTCTGTGCATGTATACACGCACACACATTTAAGATCAGGAGGAATCAGAGCCCAGTGCATCTTTCTCTGCTGTCACAGGATGGCACTCTAGTTTGTGCCCTTGCTGGGAAAATGCTCGTGTTAAGTCACCCTTCCACCGTCTCTTCAGTTCTGTCTTTCATTTAACTCAAAGAGCTCTCTAAAATTTTCTGAACTAAATATTTAGTTCTGAGTGGACCCAAACAATACTCTTACACACTTTTCTTCTTACTGCTTTTCAATAGACTAGTGAGTTCTGTCAGTCTGTGTGTGTGTGTGTGTGTGCATGGGCCTGTGAATAACAGTCCAGGTGACAGGAGCTATCCTTCAGTACTGTTAAAAACTGTTGAATTCAGGGTGTGACTCCCTGTCATGGCTGCCCGGTCACGGCAGGCTTGGTCACGTGACCTCTTTTGGCCAATGGCGTGTGAGCACAAGCCACTCCTAGGCAGACGCTGTTAGAACCAGGGCTGCTCGTCAGTGATTTCCTTTTTTAGTTCTGCCAGGAGACCAGCAGCCTCCCAGACATGGGCTGCTCTCTCAGGCTGGGTCCTGTAGTGAAGACAATCTGGAGAAAACCACACTAGACCCATGATGTTTGTTGTAAACCACTGATATTTGGAGATTTTTATTTTTTAACTTTTTCCTTTGTGCCACTTAGCCTATCCTGATGGGCTAATATGCTTAATTTTCTGCTTGGCGTTTCAGGCAAGCCTATAGGGAATTAGGATTTTTACTCCATCCTGGGGGGATTTGTCTCAAACCTATTTGCTGCTAAAGTGAAAGATGATTCCTAGTATCTGTAATGTTGACAACATTTAGTTGCCGCAGGTCTAAGAGAACTGGACGCAGTGATGCTTCTATTGGGATATATGTGGATAAATATGTAATTATTAGGTGTCTACAGAGTGAATAAAACACAAGTTACCTTGGTAAATAATGAGAAATAATACAAAAGAAGTCAGGAAACTTTTTTTTTCGCAGTATGCGGGCCTCTCACTGTTGTGGCCTCTCCCGTTGTGGAGCACAGGCTCCGGACGCGCAGGCTCAGCGGCCATGGCTCACGGACCCAGCCGCTCCGCAGCATGTGGGATCTTCCCCGACCGGAGCACGCACCCGCGTCCCCTGCATCGGCAGGCGGACTCTCAACCACTGTGCCACCAAGGAAGCCCAGTAAGTATCTTTTAAGTGGTAAGTTATATCTGCATCCACCCAAGCTAATTAGATTCAGTTTTGTTTGAAAACATCAGTCTCATAAAGAATTATTTTTTATTAAAACAATCATTAAAATTTATACTAGCTGCTCTTAGTTTCTCCTATTGGATGTGAACATTCCTTTCCACTTGACCTCAACCCATCAACCTAAGTAGCTCACAGACAAACCCCTTGTGCCCCACACATTAAACAATATTTCCCCTGGTTTTCACCGGAGCTCCTTTAACAAAGATTCTGAGGTTGCCCCCTACTTCTTCAGATATTTTTCTTATTTTTTAATTAGCAGAAATTTTAATGGAGTCATACTTGTAAAAAAAAAGTTAAGTTATGCAGAATCATACTGAGTTAAACGATGGATTCCTTTCACAGCCCCTCCCAAACCCACCTGCCTTTTCAAAAATAACCACTGAAAACAGTTGGTATGTGTGATTTATATCTTTATGTCGAAATTCATAAGTGAATATTTTGCACATGCAAGTTTGCTCTTATTAAATATTCCTCATATTGTTCTGCTGCATCCGTTTCCCCCTCTGTCAGTGTATCTTTCACCTTTTACAGTGTTATTTTTTTTATGTGATGATTTTTGATGCCTGCATGGTATTCCATAGAATGGATGTACCATAAGTCATTTCACCATTATCCAACTCATGAGCACTTAAACTGGCTCCAGTTCTTGGCTGTACAGATAAGGCTGCAGTGAGTACCCGTATGCTATTGGCTTTATGTAATTGTCCTAATATTTCTACAGGATGTCTCTACAAGGGACTTGCTCTCGAGGATATACACACTGTAAACTGTGATAACTGCCGCTATATTGCCCTCCAAAAATACTCTAGCAACGTCTACTCACTAAACCACAGTGAATGCGTATGAGTGTGCCTACTGCTCCCTACCATTGCTCTCACTCCATGTTACATTAATACGAATTAGCAAAATATAGAATCTCTTTTCTGCTATAATTTGCAATATACTCCCTACTACTTTTTTCTGTAAATTGCTCACATTTTTTAAGGTGTACAATGTAATGAGTTAATATATGTATACACTGTGAAATGATTACCACAATCAAGTTAACTAACACATCCATCAGTTCACATAGTTACTTGCTTGGGGTTGATGGGGGCTAAGAACACCTAAGATCTACTCTCTTAGCAAATTGCAAGTATACAATGCAGTATTACTAACTATATTCACCATGTTGTACATTAGATCCCCAGAACTTATTCATATTCTAGCTGAAAGTTTGTATTCTTTGATCGTTCTCTCCCAATTTCCCCCATCCCCCATCCCCTGGCAATCACCAATCTATTCTGTGATATGCTCTATTATTGAATTAAGAATAGACTCACATGGGGCTTCCCTGGTGGTGCAGTGGTTGAGAGTCCGCCTGCCGATGCAGGGGACACGGGTTCGTGCCCCGGTCCAGGAAGATCCCACATGCCGCGGAGCAGCTGGGCATGTGAGCCATGGCCGCCGAGCCTGCGTGTCCGGAGCCTGTGCTCCGCAACAGGAGAGGCCACAATGGTGAGAGGCCCGTATACCGCAAAAAAAAAAGAATAGACTCACATGTTTCTGCATATTTATATTGGTTTCCCACTTGGAAATCTTCCTGCTTTCTTTTCCTTGCTTTTTTTCTTTTCTTTTCATCTTTTTTCTCTTTTTCTTTTACTACCTTTTGTCAAATTTATTATAATCTATTGCTTTATTTTAGCTTTTTTTACCTTTTAATCTTTTAATTTTTCAAGGTCATGTTACTTTGTGTCTTTCCTGTATATAGCATATCACGATTTTTTTTTCTTTATTTCCAATCTGCTCTTTGTCCTTTAATGTGCAGAATCAGTGCATAAATGCTCATGTATTGTGTTAATTTATATATTTGATTTCCTGACTGTTTTTTATCTTCCATGCTTTAGCTATAGATGAATTAAGTTTTCTTTTTTCCTACTTATTTGAGCTAATGCTTTGGAATTTATATATATTGTATCTATTCTTCTAATATTACACTTAAATATGTTTTTATATCGATGCTGACAATTCTTAACTATAATTTATCCCTTTCTCCAAATAAGGCAACTTATCTTTCTCCCTATATCTTAAGTTTAAATGAAAATACCTATATTTTTTCAGATTTATCCTCATTCTACTTTCTGAGTCATTAATTATTAATAATTGCTTGAAAATTTTTCAATCACATTACCAAGAATATACTAAAATGAGTTATAAAATGCTTTATAGTACTTTTGCTCACTACTGCTTCTTTTATCTCATATATTTGTATTTATCAAATTCATGTTTTTATTTTGCTGGAGTGCATCCTTGAGAATCCTTAAGAGAGAGTAGTAAATGTTTTGAATGCTTGCAAGAGTAAAAATGCATTTATTTTGGCTTTGGTTTTAGTTTGAATAATGATTTAGATAGACAGAGAATTCTTGGTTCAAAATGTCCTTTTGAAGACACTCTTCCACTATTTTTTTTTTTTTGTATCCCATGTTGCAAGCTAGAATTCTAATACCAGTCTTATTTCTTTTGTTGATAACTTTTTGTCTATTTTCTCTTTCTCTGTCAGTTTTTATTATTTTCCTTGCATATCAGTTAGGGTTCTGTCAGGAAACCAGGTTATTTTCTAAGTATTTCAAGTGTGAAGGTATTTAATGCAGAAGATTGGAGGCTCTAACCCACTGAGAGAGAGAGGATGAGCAGGACTGCCAAGGCTTTGGGCATTCAGGTAGGACAGCAATTGCAGAACTGCTTCCTCATGACCATGACTCCCCATAACATTGATGTGTGTGCTTCCAGAAGCCCCCATAGCTGTCTGTCTGCCAGAACCCGCACTCCAGCCCATAGCTGCTGCTGGAGACAAGTTTTTCTTCTCATCAGCAACCTCAAACTAGACTCTGGCATCAAACTGAAATCTGCTGAGAAGGGAGTCTCCTAAACCTAGATCCAAGAATTCTAGCTCCCTCAGTGCAGGAGAGAGCTGAAAAGAACCAGAGTGATACTAAGAGTCAAGGAAGAATATCTGGCACACCCTGCAATTCAAAATGTTCACCAAGGCATCTAGGTGAGTTGTATTTTATTATTTCTGCTTAGTATATAACAGGATCTAAGAAATTCCTCACTTCCAGAAATTTTCTTTTAATGTTTGCTCATTTTCTCTCCATTCTTTTTTCCTGCTAGAACTCCTGTCAGACAGATGCTGGACTTCTGGATCTGGGTACCTAGTTTGTAGCATTTAACTTTTCCCTTGTATCCTCTAACTCTTTAACCTGTTGCAGTGTGGCATGAGAAAATCCCTTGAATGGATCTTCCATCTCACTAATTTTATCTCCAGCCATGTCTGCTCTTTTATTTAGCCAGACGGTTGAGGTTTTCTTTTTGTTTCCCTTGTTGGTTTACACTGATAATACCATTTTTTATTTCTAAAATTCTAATTTTTCTTTTGAATTATAATGTTTTTCATTGTTGTAGGTATATGTCACCTAAAATAAGAATAGTGAGAACCCTCAGAAGACGATATTCAAATCTCTGTTTTTTTGTTAACTTAGTCTTCTTTGAACTTTTCTAGAGTGTTCGTTTAGTGCCTCTATTTAATATGTGGAATTCTATTTATTCTGTGTTTGAAATTGTGTTTATTTCTATAGTAGAATTCTAGATGGATTGGTATTGGAGGTTAGCATACTATGCCTCAGTCCAAATGAAAATCCCCATTCTGTATGTGGTTGGTGCAGGTTTTGATTACAGCAGCCCTCGTTTCTGTGTCTATGCAAGGAAAGTATACATTTGTTTAGGATGTGCAGGTAACTTGCGTTTTGGCTTGGGAGCTTTCTATCTTTGTGGACTGGTATCAGTCACCTAAAGCAACCTCACCATTCTTCAGCCCCCAAAGCTCCTCCACTCTGGAGGTGTCCAAGAGTGAATTAGTATGAAGTTCTGCTTCCATGGCTCTCCTCTTGGGAGAGAAGACAGCTATGGGACTGGGAAATTATTGCAGCAGTGCCACACTCCTGAATGTAATTACTTAGCAAAAAGCCAAGGCCCCATCCTCCTCTCTGCCCCTGCTGTCTCTGACCAGTTGCGTAATTCTTGGTTTCTTCAGGGAAAAAAATCACTTTTTAAAGGATCCTACATTTACCTCTCAGAGGTTGCTGTTTCCTTTCCTCTTTTATTCTTTGACATCTATCTATCTTCTACTTTATATTGTCCAGAATTGTTTCAGTACCTTTGCCTGCTGATGACACTCTTCATAGCATCCCAACATTGCTTTAAGTTTAGTCTTCCTTTTATGTTTCTTCCATTAGTGCATTGAAAGTGAGATAGGAGGGGGGTGAAGATATATTCAGAATAGCAGAATGGGCTGGAAGAGCTCCTCTTTCTTTGATCTTTTTAAAAATCTTATACTTTATGTAAAGCATTATCTTCACATATTGCAAATTTATTGATTGGTAAGTTCAGAGCTGACCTTCTTCCAAAGGATTTGGAAGTAGCTTATATTTCCCAACATTCATTAAAACCAAGCATAAGAAAACTGAACAGAAACTATTTCAAGGAAGCAAGATTGGAATTAAATCACTCAGTCAATGCATTTTGCAGTATGTTTTCTAAAGGTAAGATGTAAATTGAGTTATTCAGTTTACATTTGAATGTATGCATTCAGAAAATGTAAATAATATCACATTGTAAGGGTCTATTTCAATCTATGTATATGGATTCTTTAACTTACAAAATCAGTATTTTCTTGACTATCATACCTTGATTCAAGTGATTAGATGCCAGTGGTAATCTGGTCAAGGTGATACTGAGTGTGTTAATCTTTTCTATGGCCATCCATGTTCAAAACCAAACAATGGTATCCATCTTGCTGCTACTTACAAATTAATTGAGAAAAGCTTCTATTGAGAGCCTACAATATGTCTGGTTCTTTGCTAATCACTTTCAAGTGGAATATCATTTAATAAGCCCCATATGCTCACCAGACAAACACTACTGTGCCCATTTTACTGGTAAAGAAATTGAGGCTCAGCTGGTAGCAGAGTTGGGATTTACATTAAGGTCTTCTGACACCAATCACCCACTCCTTGTGGCTAGATTCTTGAAATGACCTATGTGAGGGAAAAAAAAAAAAACCTTTAGACAAACATTTTGCTCAAAATGTTGATTTTTATGAATGATAATTATTGGTACTGAGCTTCCCACAGTAATTCTGCTGCTTTCAGGACGCAGAGTAGGTTGAGTTGATTACACGTGATGAACTGCTCTTCTCAGTTAAATTATACCAACTGCTTTATAAAAAATGTCCCAATGCTTGGTGGGTAGGAAGTGATCTAGTGAAAAACATTCTATAATTAGCCACAAAAATCAGATTGAATTGGGGCAGAAGCAAGTAAATTTACTTTTGCCTATTTCATTCTAGCTGAGCGGGGGCTCTGACATTGTCGTTCAGCAAATAAGGGTGAGTTCTCAGACGATGCTGACTTTATTAACACTGTTCTTGTTGCTTTCATTAAAAATGGACCAGAATTCCCCAGTGGTGAGACAATAACCTTGGGAAAGGAGAAGTTTCGCAGGTTCAAGCCTTTGCTGTGGGCTCTGTAGGGATCTCGCCTTGTGCTTGCACAGTCAGAAGAGTGTTGGCAAGAGACTGCCCCAGACTCACACTCCCCAAGGTCCCCAGCACAGCCGGCGGTCGGTATGGACGTTATTCTCCAGTGCAACTGGAGGGCTGCTATGGGTGAGGCCAGCATATAACCAAAATAATTAAAATTCAGTTTTATTACCAAATAGAAAACAAATCAAAAGAATGGGGACAGAAATAAGGCAAAAATATATTAGTGATGATAACTGTAACTGAGTCTAATTTTTTATTAAACGGCTTGCAGGTGAGTAAACATGTATCACACGCAGCACAGCTTTGCTTATGCCTGCCCGTCAAACCAAATGATAGAGACATTTGTAAAGAGTCAGACAGTGAAGTGCTAACAAAAAGAAAAGTAAATGCAGCACTAGGCTTAACAGAAAAGTATACTTCAAACCAGAAAGATTTAAATAGGACAAAGGAGTGTGTATTTGCTATTGATAAGAACTAAAATCACCTGAGAAGGAATAGCAGAGTCATCATCCTAGAATCAGTGAACAGCATAAATCAAACTACCCTGAGGAAAATAATTATGAATAAAAATATGAATTCATGAAACCACAGTCATAGAGGGAAGATTTAATCTACTTTCTCCAACACTGGAAAATCAAATAGACAAAAAAAATGTGAGCCTGTAGAGGATTTAATTGACAAGATTAACAAGTTCAATCACACACAAACACCTAACATGAACACATATGGAGCTAGAGTTACTGCTTTATAACTATTATATATGTGTTTCTATGTGTATGAAAGTGTATAGACACACACACACACACACACACACATATATTCACTCACTCACAGTTTTATCCTACAGATAAAGATTTTTACTTTGTTTCAAATATCCATTAAATATGCACAAAATTACCCACATGACAGGCCATACACAAAATCACAGAAGAAAACCTAAATAAACTTTAATAGATTTCAAACTGCAGAATCCTTCTAAGCAAAAATTTAATAACGTTAGAAATAAATAACTAGAGAATAGTAAGAGAGCTTTCCTAAATATCTCAGATCTAAGACATATAACTACTCTAAAGAGAAGACAAACGTGTATTTGCTGAAAATATTATGTGTACTTAGAAAACCCAAAAGAATCAACTGGGAAACATAATGAACATTTAGAAATGAGCAAAGCAAACATATAAGCACTAATAGACTTCTAAATACCAGCGACAACAGGTGAGAAGATACTTGGGAATTTACATCCGTCTCACACTAGAAAGCAAAACCAGAAAAAAAAAGAGGAATTTAAGATTACACCTGTAAGGAATGCATTGATACCATAAGAAGAAAATGTTATAATATTTCTAGAATGACATAAATAGAAAGCCTTGCTCCTAGTTGTGAAGAGTATACATATTACAGGTGCCAAGGTGCAATCGCTATTTTTTTTTTTTTTGGTGCAATCGCTATTAAAATCTCAGTGGGGTTTTATTTCGCTTGAAAACAATTATGCTAAAAAGCATCTGGAAGAGACTAAATTGTAAAGAAACATGTCAAGGTGCTCACTAACCCCATTTCTGTTCCAAATGGTGCCAAACGTTCTCGCCAATGCAGCTGGCAAGACAAAGAAAAGCTGAACGATTCCCTGGAAAGGAAGAAACAAGCCTATTGTTTTTGAAAATGATAATAATAAATAATTGTGTATGTCAATCGCCCAGAAGAATTTTGAGATTAATTAATGAATTAATAAGTGACCCTCAAACTTTTTCTAGGTAGAAAGTTAATATACAAAAGTCATCCTATACAGTTATATAGTCCCATTAACCAAAAACTGAAAATTATAAAGGTATCATTTGCAATATTATTTTAAAAATTGAGGGCATAGAAATACTGTGCATCAGATGGGAGGTGAATAATGAAGACTAACTGTTTGGTCTTAGCATCACATTCTGACCAACTGAGCTAACAGGACACTCGAAGACATAAAGTTTGTGAATTGGATGATACGATATTGTAAAGATCAGTAGACTAGGAGTGGGATTCCACTGGTTCCAAAGAAGCTCTCTTTGTGGACTGACTGTAAAGCTGATTTTAAAATTCATATGGAAATTCAAAGTGGTCATCTTACAAAAGAAGAACAAGTGAGAAGAATTGCTTTCCCTGAAATTAAAGCTTGTTAGAATGATGTATTAATTAAGATGGTAGGTGTTGGTAAAGTGATTTAGACCAAAAGAACTGAACTAAAGGTCTGAAACCAACCCATATATATAGATGATGATTTACGACAAAGGTCTAATTGCAAAACAAAGGGTAAACTTTCAAAAACAATGCTGAGAAAATTGGGTACCCATACTGAAAAAATTTGATTGGATCACTAACTCACCCTATACAAAAAATTCTATTCCAAAGGATTATAGACTTAAATGAAAAAGACAAAAGAATATAGTGTTTAAAAGACATTGTAGAAAAACTCCTTCATGACTTATGGGTGGAAAAAGGTTTCGTAAACAGGACACATACAGCACTCCAAAAGGATTTGATTGAGACCTTTTAATACCTTAAGAATAAGAGCGTCTTTTCATCAATAGACACCATCAAGCATAGGAGCCTTTCACTGGGGGCAATCCAAATTTCCAGCAACAGTGGAAGAGATACATATAGGATCTTAATTCTATGGAATACTACATAGCAATGAAAGCAGTTGAACTAAAATTATACATAAAAATATGCATGAGTTTTAAAAATGAAACATTGGGGGCCTCACTGGTGGCGCAGTGGTTGAGAGTCTGCCTGCCGATGCAGGGGACGCGGGTTCGTGCTCCGGTCCGGGAAGATCCCACATGCTGCGGAGCGGCTGGGCCCGTGAGCCATGGCCGCTGAGCCTGCGCGTCCAGAGCCTGTGCTCCGCAATGGGAGAGGCCACAGCAGTGAGAGACCCGCGTACCGCAACAGCAACAACAAAAAAATGAAACATTGAACAAAAAAAAGCCATATACTAAAGAATGTAAAAGTCCTTTTATATAAAGTTAATTCACGTAAAGTTTAAAAATGTGCAAAATGACATTACATTACTTAGTTAAAAATAATAAAGCAAAGCAGGGCTGTGACTGCCCCAAGAGTCAGGCCAGAGCTTCCTTGCAGGGAGCAGCGTGGAAGGATGAGGTCAAAGCATGCCAGGCCTCTCCTCTTCGGGGGGCCTCCAACGTTCTATTTCTTGATGCAGGTGGTAGTTACATAAATACTCACCTTTTAGTAATTTGTGAAGTTCTTCATTTGTTTTATGCACCCTTTTAATAGGTATGTTATATTTGATAACAAAGCTTCTTAAGAAAATGAGAATTTTTAGAAAAGAATAAGTTTGTCACAATGAGAATAATGGGTGAGCTGTTGCTCTCCCATAGCTGACTGTGCAGAAGAGTCTCCAGTCATGAAGCCAGCATCAGGGACAGTGTCCATGAGACAGAGCCGGTCACCTCGCAGCCCCTGAGAAGCACCAGCCCTTCAGAGGTGCCGTCTTTTCAAACCAGGGAGGGTAGACTGCGCATTTTATAGATGGTGCCAGTGCAACTGGCTGGCACAATGGGCAAAACGTTGACCTGAAAACTCCTCTCACATCATACACTAAAGCAAACACTATAGGGAAAAATAAGTTAAATATAAAAATCAAGTGTTATATGCTTCGACCTTTGGGTGTAGGAAGTATTTCTAATTAAAAATGCAAAGGAGAAAACAGTATAGTAAAAACATCAGTAAAAGAATCATTTGAGGTCTTGAAACTGATGTCAAAATTACTGATGTCAAAACTTTAAGGAATTCCCGTGGATAGGACTCAGCGATTTCACTGCTGGGGACCCAGGTTCAATCCCTGGTTGGTTGGGGAACTAAGATCCCGCAAGCTACACAGCGTGGCAAATAAATAAATAAACAGAAAAAAATTAAAAAAAAAAAACTTCCAATATGAAAAAGCATGTATCAAACTAGGAAAACTATATTTCAAACCAGTACGATGCATAAGGATCAACATACCTAATACACAAAGTGCATATATGTTGATTAAAAGAGTGTGAAGACTCAAGGATACAGTCAGAATATTTACAAACTATAAATACGGATGGATAGTGACTATTAAAAGGTTCAGCCTCGTAAGTAATCAAATAATTAAGGATAGAAAAAGAAGATCCCATTTGTCACCTACCAAATTGAGAGGAATTTTAAAATACTTATTTTTAATTACCAGCAAGGGTACGGTTGGGTAGAATGGTCATCATGCTGACAACATGTCCATCAGGGAAAGTGATTTGCCAATGACTACCAAGGACCATAAATCTATACCTCCTCTCTTCCCCGGTAATTCTCCTCCTGGAAGTCTGTTCCGAGGAAATAATAAGAAATGTGGACAAAGGTTAATGCATAAATGTGTCGCACGCTATGTAATTTGTGGTGGCAATATTAGACCAGCACTAAGGGGATAAACTCTGCTTCACCCCCGGGGTCCGCTCGCCAACCCCCCAGAATCCTCTTCATAAAGAGATTTTAATACCTTGGGAAAACTCATGGGTAATATGAACAAGGGCAGATCCAGATTTGGGGGGCACTGAAAACTACACAACTTGTGTGGCCTCTTTTCAAGAGAGAATATAAATCAGCCATCCAGGAAGGAGCCCCACACAGGCCAGAGGGTCTGAGACTTAAGCTTCTTTTGCTTCATAGAAATCCTTCTCTGAATATTAAATTATGAAGCTCTTAAAAAATACAAAAATATATGTGCAATAAAAAGGGACTAAATTAAATGCAAAATATGAACTTTGGGTATTGACATCACGATCGATATAGATCCTCTTCTCTTTATGATCCATTATTTTTAAAAAAACGAAACACATTTTAAGTAAGGAAGTAACATGGGCAAGGAGAGGGAAATGGGAAATTCCAGGCAGAAAAGGCAGAGGGAGCCAAGGCGTGGAGACCCGGATCGCTCTGGCAGAGGCAGCCCTGGGGTCCTGGGGGTATCTGCTCTAGAAAAGCCCCGGGACTGGCTGGGAAGGCAGGCTGGGGGCCAGGCTGGGGACTTTCCACCCCCCACAGGAGATGCAGATGCAGGACTGTTGATATGCGCAAACAGTCCACTTCCCCAACTCATTTTCTGTGTTCCTTCCATCACTGGAGACTTGGGGCTGGTTTAATGTAACAACTTGGCGGGCTGCTGGCACAGTAAGCACTTAGTCATCAGTAACACCTTATTAGATACTAGTTTTCCCAAATTCCCAGCTCCAAGTCTTCGTTGAATGTAGGAATATTTTTCAGCCTGACGATTCAATAGGATGGATGACCCCCAGGGAAAGTTTTGAAGGGGGTAAGAGAGGAAAAATTCCAGATCATGTAGGATCGCCCCTCAATTCTGGGTGGGATTCCAACAGGAGAAGGGGTGCTGAGCACAGCACGGGGAGAGCTCGAGGGTTCCCAGGTTCTGGGGAGGGGAGACCCTCATGATAACACGCAGACCTCCTACCACGATCTGGGGAGCTTCTGGTGGGAACGTGTGAGCGTACCCTCTGTCCACGTGCTTTGGTCCTCATCACGCCCCTGTGGAAAGTCTGTCCTGAGTGGGGGTAGGAAGAGGATGAAAGGATGCACATCAAACAGTCCTACGGGCCGAGAAGGCGAGGCCCCATCCTCAGCGAGGCAACATGCATATTCCAATGCGCTATGTGACTGAGTTACTAATTCAGAGATCAGATTATGCAAAGATTTGCGTCAGCCTCCTTATGCAAGGAGGGAGGATGTGAGGAGGAAAGAGAGGCTTCTCAGCAAAGGTAGCTCATGTTTGCTGAGGGACAGAGGATGCCCTTCTCTTACCTATAAAACTAAGGGCTCGTTAGATTTTCTGTAAGCCTTCCCCAATTCTAAAATTTTAACAATCATCAAAGGAACATTGGCAGGTACCCATCACCTTCCTTTCAGGGCCCATTTGGAGGGCATGAGATGCCTACAGGAGGCTTAAGAAATTAGAAGAGGATGCAGAGGATGAATCATTTCCAGAGAAATAAATCTTTCTCATCACTCACCCCAAAGAAATCTAATTATTTTTTACTTCACCATAACCTTTACTATTCAAAAGGTAACATAGAAAAACAATTAATTTTATTAGCAAAAATTTACTAGAGTAATATGACTGAGAACTCCACATAAAATGTTAGCATTAAATATTAAAATATATTAATAAGGTACTAGATTATTAAAGCCTAATCCTTAATATAACACATTCATTGGGGGGATTGTGTCAGTTTAAACGAAAAAGAGAAAATGGAGGGCAATAGTGACCCTTACAGAACAGGATGATGATGGCCACCAGCTGGAGATTCAGCTCAGTAGAAATCAAAGAATGGTCCCCGCCAGCCAGGTCCCGGCAGCCACAGGTGGCACAGGCAAGCGCTTGGAGAGAAGAGCTGCAGGGAGTAGTGAAGGGTAGTGAAGCCCCAGGGCAGCAACGACGGGGAACCCTTCCCACCCGGCCTGAAGGGCCAGGCTGCCGAGGGCTCTGGCTACGAGAGAAGGATTCCAGGAAATACAGCCACTGCCCTGCCCGCAGGCTCTCAGGGAGAGCGTAAGGGAATCACCACCTTGACCCTGCTCTCCTCCTCCAGAGCTCCCACTGGCCCCCTGTTGGCCACACCACCTGGAAGCCTGGAGGATGCAGGTTGAGGATGCCAGGCTCCTCCAGGAGCACAGAGCAGGGTGCGAGCGGGGAGGGGGCGGGGCGGAAGGGAACCACCCTGCTTGGTATCATCTCTCTCCCTGCTACAACCTCCACAGCTGCTCCCCCGTGGATGGCAAGTTGATCTTCTTTGCTTTTTCCAGGGCTACGTACAATGATGTGTGTCGGAGCTGGAGGTAGCCGGAAAGAGTGCAGTGCGCCTGAACTCATAAACTTCGCTGGAGAGAGGTACCAGGAAACAGGACGAGCCTCCCAGTACGGGTCAGTCGCAGGATCGCCTCTGGCTTTCCTGATGGTCGCAAACCTGCCTTAGCCACTGTCCTGTCCTCCCGTGGAAACCAGGGGGAGGTGACTCTGCTCTGCAGGGGGAGAAAGGCAAAGTCCTGTTCCGGTGCCGGCACCAGAGCCCCATGGCCCTGGGCAAAGCCCTTCTTTCTGGGTTTGTGATCTCATCTGAAGAGTAGGGGCCTAACCCGGGTGATTTCTGAGGCCCTGTTTATTCTCTGTCTTTCTTTACATGATGTGTGCACACAGTGCTGCATCCTCGTGGACACGGACACACATACCTGCGGCGCACACGTGCACACGCTGGGGGTCTGTGTCTTCAACGAAGGTGCACCTCAGCAATTCTCAACCAGGGACAGCTTTGTCCCCCATCCCCACCCTGGGGGACATTGGGCAATGTTTGGGGACAACTTTGTTCTGAGTCAGGTGATGTTAGTGGCATCTAGTGGGTAGAGGCCAGAGCTGCTGCTGAATTTTCTGCATGTCACAGGACGGCCCCTGCCACACAGAAATTATCCCATCCCAAATGCCAATAGTTCTAGGGCTGAGAATCGCTGGCTACCTATGGAAGTATTTTTGACTTATACTTTTCTCAAAACTAGAGTGATATATTCTTAAAATTAAAAATAGGATTCATGATTTAGCAAGTGTATCCACCTGCTAGAGCTGCCATTACAAAGTATCACACACTGGGTGGCTTTAACAACAGAAATTGACTTTCTCACGGTTCTGGGGGCTGGAAGTCCAAAGATCAAGGTGTCAGCAGAGCTGGCTTCTCCTGAGTTCTCTCTCCTTGGTGTGGAGGTGGCCGCCTTCTCACTGTGTTCCCTCTGCACCTGCATCCCTGGTGTCTCTTCCTCTTCTTACGATAACACTAGTCATCTTGGATTAGCGCTTCCTATGGTCCCATTTTACCTGAGTTATTTCTTTAAAGTCTCATTCATTGTACAGTCACATTCTGAGATACTGGGGATTAGGGTTTCAACCTGTGGCTTTTGGGGACTAAGTGGGAGCACAATTCAGTTTCTACCAGCAAACAGCATTAGGAGAATTAATAAGAAGAGGTGAAACTCAACCAGGGGGCCTTGAGTGGAGTGCTGACTGAGGCAACGCCAATGACGGGAACAAACAGATGGACAGATGGATGGACAGATGGTTGGCTGTTGTGCCCAGTAACGTGCCAGGCAGAGGGAGGTCCATAAACACTTGTCCACCATGACATCTTCCCTGCCATGAATAAAGAGCCATGGTCAGGTCCCCTCCGTATGTTTTTATGTGCATGTGCATCCTTCTTCAGGAGACCCCGTGGGATGAAAAAAAACTTATAAACATCTACTTTCCAAGTGTTATTGTTTCCAAAAGGACTCATCATGGACAATTCATCCCTTAACCTCTCAAATCTATTGGAAACACAATCAATTTATAACATCGTTTTTCTTCCGGAAACATGCCCTTCACAGAAAGGGAGATTTACATCTGCTGGGTTTGTGCAGTTGGGTTGCAAAACCGAATTAATTAAGTGAAAAGCTTTAGAATCAAGAAAAGAAGTGATCTATGAATTCAAAATGTATTAAATGTAAAAATTTGCCATGATTTTAAAAGATATATTTTTAAAAGATGCATTTATTTATTTTTTTTTACATCTTTATTGGAGTATAATTGCTTTAAAATGGTGTGTTAGTTTCTGCTTTTTAGCAAAGTGAATCAGCTATACATATGCATACATCCCCATATCCCCTTCCTCTGCGTCTCCCTCCCACCCTCCCTATCCCACCCCTCTAGGTGGTCACAAAGCACCGAGCTGATCTCCCTGTGCTATGCGGCTGCTTCCCACGAGCTATCTGTTTTACATTTGGTAGTGTATATATGTCCATGCCACTCTCTCACTTTGTCCCAGCTTCCCCTTTCTCCGCCACCACTGTGTCCTCAAGTCCATTGTCTACGTCTGCGTGGGCAGGACAGGAATAAAAGATGCATTTAAAAGATGTTTATTTTCAAAGATATATTAAAATGAATAGTGATGGAACAAATATTTTAGATGACATCCTTAGTAATATTATGAGTTGAATAACAAAGAATCACACACCTTGAAGGCTGTGTCGCAAACATTGTGTTACAGGCCAAATATCGCAGCTAGTTTTTAACACATTTGCCCTTGGTACACAAAACCAATAATACACATCTTAATGCTGCCATCCCAACATTTATGGCAGATGTAAAAAATTGTATTTAAATTAGAAATGCTAAAATTAATATTTATTGACTCCGTGTTTCATTATCATTAGAAATTAGTTCGTTCTTGGGTAAACAGTTTATAGCAAGATATAAATATGTTCCATTGACCTATTAACTAGCCCAATATATTATGGAGTTATTGACAGCAGCAGTAAAATTTTCTAACAGCTATTAAACCTTTTAACATACTTGATACCCCTCTCTCCCTATAATACCCAGGAATTAGGTGTGGGTTTTTCTTTTTTTAGGATAATCTGTGCTGATATTAAATTCTTCCAAGATTTTAATATACTGTGTCAGTTTATGGGTCATAAAATAACCCTGGAGCTTACAAAAATTTAAACGACAATATTATTTTTTTTTAAAAAAGGGCATGTAAATTTTAGTACACTAAGAATGATGATATAAACCACTGGAACACATAAAAAAAGTTCCCCAAACTGTATTAAAGGACTATTTAGGGTCTTAGTTAAACACATAGGACCAAGAGACTGGCCGTGTAGCGCAGTGTGTGTGGGGAACTTAGGACAATCAAGGTGGCATAGTTCAACTCAGAAAAATCCACGCAAGGAATGGGTGGCCGGGTACACGCCAGGGTCTGGCACGTGCCATCCGATGCCTTTCTGTGTGGCCCGGAGAACAGCCCAGCACACTGTTCTTCTCCACATCAGAGCCCAGCTGAAGCAAGGGAGCACTGGCCTACAGTGGGCTCGACAGAGGTCTCTCTGCAAAGGGTCCCCTCCAGATGCCATCGTCCAGCCAGCTGCCCGGTAGCAGACCGCAGGACATCTAGGTCTGTTCGGAGCCCTCGGTCCATCACGCCTCCAGGCAGCCCCAGGCAGAGACATTTTCCCAGGCCTCTGGGAGAAGCTCCACAGAGTCTGCTTACCGCTGCTACCCCTGCAAAGCCAATCCCATATTGAAGTCAGTGGTGTGCACGGCAAGTTCACGTAGAGCCCTTGCAATGCGCCTAGCTCTGCCCCAGGTGTTGGAGGTACAGGGACCAGCAAACTCAATCCCTATAGCAAAGGGGCTGAAATTTCAGTTGGAGAAGCCTAGTTTAAATATACAATATACACACATTAAAATATAATGTTTATATGTGTAAACATCTATGTAAAGTTAAGTGTATATGTTGATGATATTTATATATGGTATTTCAAATAGTTAAATATATGTATATGTGTGTATGTAGGTATGTATACACACTCACAAACACAATCACACACTGTGGTAGACAGAATAATGTCTCCCCAGAATATCATGTCCTAATATCTGGAACTTGTAAATGTTACCTTCTATGGCAAAGACCTTAGAGATGTGATTAAATTGAGGATCCTGAGATGGGGACATGATCATGGATTATCTGGGTGGGCTCTAAATGTGGTCACAAGGGTCTTGATTCGAAAGAGGCAGAGGGAGATTTTACACAGATGGAAGAGTGAAAGCCCTGTGATCCCAGAGGCGGAGATGGGAGTGATGCTGCTTCAGCCAGGTGATGCCAGCAGCCACCAGAAGCTAAACGGGACGAGGAACAGGTTGTCCTCTGAAGCCTCCAGAGGATGGGGGGGCTGGGGGACACCTTGGTTCTGGCCCAGAGATAGTGATTTTGAACTTCTTACTTCCAGAAATGTGAGAAAATGAATTTCTGTTGCTTGAGTTCATCCAGTTTTTGATAATTTGTTAGGGCAGCCACAGGAAGGCTGACAACTGCAGAGAATGGGGACAATGTGATAGGACCACATTTCTCAGACCAAGAGGCCAAGACCACACTGCCCAGGTTAAGGTGAAGAGTGACGTGACTCCTGAGGCTTATCTGCCTGCCAGCTCCACGAGGCCATCCTGGACATTATCTTCCATGGACGTGACTGCCTAAGAGACCCAGGGAGGCTTCCTGGAGGTGGTGACATTTGGACCTCCTCTCCTTTGTCATTCTTTGGCAATGACCTTGGCATAGGTCTATCTCTGAGACTTTTCCTGCTAAAAATCCAAACTCTGCTTTGATTTAGGTCATGAATATCTTCAGTTGTGCCTCAAACACCCTTTCCCTTGTTTCCCTTGGCTACCAGAGTTGAGTCTCTAGAAAGTGCTTTGCTGCTGTGCATACATTTAAGGGCATGGTGGAAGATGGAAGACACTGGCCGCAGACTCCTAGTGCTGGGACTCTGCAGAGCCAAGGGCTGACTGAGGACAGCAGGGCAATGACTTGTTCCTGAAGACTGGAGAGCAAAGCCAGGTTGTCACCTCATAATGCTTGCCAGAGGATCCCTCATAAGCCCGAGTGTGAGTGGAATTAGTTCCATCTTTCCGCTGAAGACAAGCTGGCTTACTACAAGCCATGGCCAACTCCCTCAGAAGTGGACTTAGACCTTCAATGATTAATGCCTCAATCCTAAGCCATTCTCCAGTCCAAAAAAACCCATACATATTAAAAAAAAAAAATCCTAGCTGGATATCATCAATTCCAGCAGAAAACAGATGACACACTCAAATGAGAATAATTCAAGGAGAGCTTATTTACAAAGGATCTAATTACAGGGGTGTGGTGGGAGGGCTGGAAACCATGAGAGATATTGTGAGGATCCCCAGTTGGCTGACCTCATGCAGCAGAGCCCACAGCAATAAGCCCAGGCTGAGGACAAGAGTGAGAAGGATGGAGGGAGGACCCCAAGCATGAGCTATAGCCAATGCTATTTTTTCTACCCCATCTCCCCAAAATAGTGTCAGCCACTTGAAGACAGAAAGCAAAGTGGGAAACGACAAGCCAGCAACCACATTACTATGTTTTTGTTATTAGATAGCATCTAATTCTGACTGGGTTTGGCTAGGAGATCATATTAGTCAGTGTTCTCCAGAGAAAAAGAACCAATAAGATGCGTATATAAAAAGAAAGAGATTTATTACAAGGGATTGGCTTACACAACTGTAAAGGCTAGCAAGACCAAATTTGCAGTGTGAGCCAGGAGGCTGGAGGCCCAGGAGAGCCAGTGGTGCAGTTCCAATCTGAAGGCAGATTGCTGGAGAATTCCCTCTTGCTCAAGAAGGTCAGTCTTCTTGTTCTATTCAGGCCTTCAACTGATTGGATGCGGCCCATCACACAAGGGAGGGCAATCTGCTTTACACAAAGTTCTCTGAATTACATGTTAATCTCATCTAAAACACCCTCCAAGTTGATGTGAACAGTTAATCATTGCAGAGGTAGAGCAGATGTTTCGAGGGTATGCCCTGATGGCAATATGTTGGGCCATTCTTCTGTACTGTTCTGAGAATTCACACAGATCCATGTACTCTGAAAGCCAGAAGAAATGGTGGAACTGGCAGACTATAATGAAATCTAAATATCATGTTGCTATTGCCAACTCTTTTCACCCAGACCTGGCCTACTCTGGTCGCTGCCACATTGAGTTCCAGGGGCAGTATTCTATGTGGCCACTAGTTTGTACAAATGCACTGGAGACTTAGTCACATGAAAATCTTCCCTCAGTCCTTAAGTCATAGCAACATGACCGGAGAAGCAGAAGGTCAAATAGAATTCTAGAAGAACTGTCAGCGTAGTCACTAGCTCAGACCATTCACGATCAGACAAATCACAAATAGTCACAAAGGTAGCAGCATAAACAGACAGATGCCTGTATTTCCCATTTTATTCACCTGACCACTTATTTGATTTAAAGCTTATAACTTATCAGGAGTACTTTCTTGAAGCTATTAAAATACTACAGTTATACAATTGTTACAGCATGATGGAGACCATGAAACAGGGTGATTTCCATCAAAGTTGGCCTTTAATCCTCCTGGAGACTGGTAACCTGAGAATTTCACTCAGTTTTCTCTGCTCTAGAGGATGCCAAAGAGCTCAGACCTCGCATCCTGGGCACAGGAAGGTGAGGTCCACGCGGCACCAAGTCAGTCAATGTGTTGGTGTTTTCTTGGTGAACGTTGGTTATGGAAAGTTGATCGTAACCACTTAGGTCAAGAGATAATGAATTCCAAACATCATTGCCCTTTGCCTGTTTTTGTGGTGGCTACTCTTTGCACCCCAAACCAGGGCTTGGATGAAGAAGGCCAAGTCCCTCCACATAGGGGCACTGGCTGGCATCCCTGTAATACGCGGTTTGTAGAGAATGAAAGCAGCTTTGGTTTCCTTTTGTACGCGTGCACCCAGTTACCGACGTGACACTCTGGTTTCCTTACTCGGCTTTGAAATAGAGTAAACACACAAAAGCTACTGTCGAGTTCCGAACAAACACAGAGGGTATGTTTAGTTATTTGTTTTTGTAGCAAAATAAAATATTTATTATCCACAGACACCTACTGTGAAGAGAGGGGGAGGTCACCGTGTTTTATCTCACCAGTGTCATGTTTGACTTCCATTAGGGATGAATTACAGACCTGTGGGTTTTCATGAATTCAGAAAGTCCACTTTGAACACTGATTTCAAAGCCTACAGGGGGTGTGAGGATGTGAGAACACAGCTCTGGAGGAAGGAACCTGTTGCATCTAGCAAGCACCTCGTGTTTGATAAGGCCGATCGGAAGTTCCCTGCGAGAGAGAGGCCAGGATGCTTCTCCCTTAATAAGACGACTTTAAAGGGAGCTTTCCTATTGTTTTCTCCACACTTTCCTCAAGGTGTACACAATTAATTCAGTCCTGGAGTCCTGAGGAAACCACCATTGTATCAGCCGTCTTTGCCTTCCCGTCTCTCTCACTCATCACAGGGAGTCGGAAAGTCCGGGAAATCGTCGCGGGGCACTGCCTGATGCATCCATGCCTGCTAGGCAGGCCTCACCCACGGGCTTGCACGCATGCGCCCACACAGCACTGGCTACCTTGGATCCTACAGGAGGTCACCAAAATGAAAAGGATGCCCACTTTTGACGTCCATCTACACAGTCCTACTACACCTACATCCAATTCTGAGCAACACTGAAAAATACTCTGGCAAACTCCCTCGTCTGTCTGAAGGAGGGGGTCCCGGATGAGAGGGGGTGGTTGCTCAGCACCAAGGAAAGGCTAAAGGGACCCATGACATCTCTCCTGGCGAAGAAAAGAGTCGGGGTTTATCCAGGGGATGACATCAAGAACGTAAGTGTCTGTCTCACTGAAGAAGGTCTGAGTTTGTTCTGTACCATCAGGGGGGACAAAAGAAGGGATCATGGGTTAGGAGCTCATGGAGGTGGGTTTGGAGTCTTCAGAGGGAAAGTCCTAACAGGATCCCAGGAGCTCTTCTGCTGCAAGTGTCTGGCAGAGATGGGGATCCGTTGGTGGGCAAGATGTAGAGGGCGGGAAGATTGGATTAACAAGTGGGGACAACCATGGGACCCCTGGTCCAATCACTGAAGAGTCATCTTCAGGGCAACACAACAGGGAAGGGATAAAGTGGAGTACATGTGAATCTGTCAAGGGGCTCCCCGAGGGGTACTTGGCTGAACTAGCACATGGGGCACAGATGTCTTTCTTCTTTATGCCCTAGTGAGATGTCTACTCACACCTAGAGCCTACGGCAATGGTCCTAGCGTGAGTACTCCCTTCACCCTGGAGACTAAGACCCAGAGAGCATGATGGGGACCAGACAATTTTGCCTTTTCTAAGTGACACAGACCACCGGAAGGAGAGCATGGCCCTAATTCAAGTTATTTTCCATGGTGTCCTTTTAAGGACAAACACTGAACAAGGTTCCACACATGAGAGCAATATAAAGAATGTTCAACTGAGAATCAGGGGATCTGGGGAGGTGGGGGGGGGGGTTCTGGTTCAGGCTCAGCACTGACATGTGAGTGGATCTCAAGCCACCTAGAGCTTCTGGGTCTCTTCATCAGCAAGGATGTCCCCTTAGATGCTGTAGCTTAATTTTAGAAAAAGCAACACCTTAAGATTTTAGGATGTCCTCCCTCCATTACTTCTAACTGCTGTTTGCCCCCTGGCTTGGGCAGTTTCAGGGAAATTGTAATAGGCCTGTGTTTAGGATCCCCCTCTGCCCCAATTCTGATTGCAATGAAAAGTGAGACCCACTCTCTGTGCCAGGCTTTTAGGAAGATGTGCTGAATCCCACTCAGTCTTTCCGTGCTTTGGGGGCCTTTTGCACGTGGGCGTCTTTAACCGTCAACTCAGGAGCAGAATGGCCTGTATCATCACTTCAGTCCTCAACCCAAAGTCATGTCCATTTAACTAAGCTCCCCATCGGGGGCTGCTCGAAGGCAGAGGCTGAGATTCATGGGCACCCTAGTGGGCGGCCCGTGCCCTTGCCCGTAACAGCTGACCAACGCTTCTTGGTTGAACTGAGCAGAATTGTTCCAGAGCATGGTGAGCACTTTGGAGTTGCTGAAGTAACACATTGTGCTTACACTTACCTTTTCAATTTCTAAATTCCTGGTGCTTTAACGGTGGCTCTCATTCATGTATCCAGACATTCAACACAAACTAACTGAGAAGACAGGGGTTCTCAGCTCCTCCAAATCGAATACAACAAGTCCTGTGCGTGTGGCTGAGTCTCCAGCTACTCCTGGCAGGAAGGCCCTCTGACACCTTCCTCTTCAATGCTCAGCTGCCCACCTTTCCCCTGCCTGACCATTCATCCGCCTGCCCTCAAAATATCCCACAGTTGCATTTCAACCCATCACCTTTTTAGCTGCTCCTTGGGTATTGCTCACGTGTGAGGCCCCACGCATGCCTGCACCATAGCGGGGCACTTGGCTGTGTCCCCAGGCTGACTGCAGGGGATTCTAATGTCACTCCAAGGGCGACTCGGGAGTCGGTCAACTGTCCATGTGTCTCATGAAATATTCGCTTCTGGCTCCTGATTCTTCTGGATTCTTCGCTCTGGAATCCCTCTCTGGATGCTGTGGGCTCTGGTGCAGGAGTCTCTGAAGCAGGTGAATTATGAACACCCTGAGCAGGGCATGCTGGTATCACTGATTCCCAGGAGCAGTTTGTATGTGGCTCCCAACCAAACTGGGGGGAAGAAGCCAGGCTCTCACTGAAGGGTCTTCCTGCTGTGGGTCAGTGAGTCAGCCCCTTGCCCAGACCATCATCCAAGCTTCATTGATCAGAATCAATCCAAGCTTCATCACAGTCTGAGGACAGCTTGGGAAACATAGCCATTCTGGAAACTTCATGCTTGAACCTTAGAATCCTTGGACCAACATCTGAAAGGCTGTCCATCTGGAAGGTTAAGCCACTTCCTGGAGTGAGAAAGAAGAGACATGGCTCATCTCTGGGGATGAGAACCCATCTTCCTTGAAGTTCTTTCCTGGATCTCCAAAGCCACGTGGAAGCAATTTAGGAACGAAGTGTTCACTCAATTCCCTTTCACTTTTCTTCCCTTCTTCCCCTTTCTAATTTGCTATCTTTCTTCCAAAAGCGTATCATGAAAGCGTGTTGTGTTTGGATTGGGAGCCTCTCATTGGAGGTTTAGTTCTGCTGTGAGGGCAGAACTAAGGATCATTCAATAGCTGTGTGTCCTCCAGGTTTGCAGAAGGACACACAGAGTACTTCTCACCCAGGAAGCAACTCGAAAAGAACTTGAACTTTGCTAAAACCCCAATAGTTTACTTGTATGTGCTCTGTAGCATTGCAGTGTCACTGCTGCAAAGTTGGAGTCCTTGTTTTTGCTTATCCGTGTGTCAAATAAATGCTCTATCATATGCCATCAAACTCTCTTAGAATGTTTTAGAAAAAGCATTTGGGGGATTTTTAGATAGAAAAGTGCTGCCTAAAATGGCATTTTTTTCTGTCTTTAGTATAACAGCCAGGTCCCTGAAACATTAAGTTCATGAATCAAACTCAGAAATTTCTGGAAATTTAGAGTCTAGGTTCCCATGGCAACCTCCTTTGTTCCATTACACACATTTATAATGACGGCTCTTTTACTACCCGATCCCATAATAATAGACCACAAGACACACAACGAGGCTATATTTTTAGAGAAATGGCTAGCTATATATAGAGAAAAAATATATACTGACAACTCATCCTACGCACACTAGCTGAGTATCAGAAGTTCTACCACTGAGAGCAAAGAGATTTACGACCTGGACCTTCTAATGTTTCATGCCTTCACTCTGGAGGTACAAGCACTTCTACTTCATAAGAATGAGCTTTGGGCAGCAACATGTAAATCTGCTATCCTGGTCTGGCCTGCCCCACATCACTGGCATAAAAAGGGTCCCGACCTTGAAGATCTTTTAACATGCAAAACGCACCATGGTAGACCAAGGCTGGACCTGCAGAATCCCATCCTTTCCCTGGACACAGCTCCTCCCATGGGTGACATTTTTCAGTTGGTGCATCAGGCACAGAGAAGCAGATCACATCCCACTGACACACAGGCACCCCAGGGAGGCCACAGAACCTCAACAACAATAAGACACATCCTCTTGGAGCAACTATCTTAAAACTGTACCTTTGGAGAAAAATCATCTTATATTAAAACATAAAGACATTATGTCCTTAAATATAAAATGTGTGTGAAGTTGCATAATGTGACACAAGATTTTATTCAGCAAATATTTATGGAGCTCTTGCAAGAGGTCAGGCACTGGTCT
Organism: Orcinus orca; assembly: GCF_937001465.1. NCBI lineage: Eukaryota > Metazoa > Chordata > Mammalia > Artiodactyla > Delphinidae > Orcinus > Orcinus orca. Next base: position 86,796,175 of record NC_064572.1, read on the forward strand.
AGGCTCTTTGCAGCTAAAACATGCCAAGCACACACCACGGGTCAGGCACTGACCTGAGCATTTCACTATCCTCCTTTGATCTTCACAACCGCCTTAGGACTCCCATTTTACAGATGACAAAATTGAGGCAGAGCCACTTCAAGCAACTTGCCCAAGGTCAGAGCCAGGCAGGTGGTTCAGTTCTAGTATCTGAGATCCGACTTTGAGCTACGCTGCCTTAAAACTTCACGGAAACATCACACTTTCGTATTGTTGTTGCCATAATTTCCAAATTTCAATAGGAAGTTTGCATCTGTTGACCTAAATGTCATCACCAAACTGCTTGGCAAGGACCCACCTTGTTTTCCCGCCTGGCACCACCACCCTAGTTCACCATCCTTACCCCACCAGACTTGTCACTGCGTGCGGGAAAGTCGACAGTTTCTGGACCCTCCAAGGCTTTGCCCACACCACTCTCTGTTCCTCTTGGCGAATGCCTCCCCGCCCCGGCAAATGCTTATCTTCCTACTCCTCTGGTCTGCCAGAGTTAGAGGTTCCTAAAACCCCTGCTCCTACTCACCTATCCACTTCCCTAGGGTGCCATGTATCAACCTGGCCCTACGACGTGGTCATGGTCTGCCCCGGCCCCAGTCTCTGTGCTCTTTAGCAAAATAAGCGTACACTATGACCTGTTACATCCTCAGCTTCCAACCCCACGCCCAGGACTCAGTGGGTGTGGAATGGATGAGTGAACAGATGAAACTAAAACACACCATTCCCTTGAAGTTTCATTTTGAAATGTTGATAAATAACAAAAATGAGAATGTGGTTGTTGCCTGTCACCTCTCCAACACGGGAACGTCAAATACCCATGTTTAGGGGGATTGAGGAGTTATTTGTCTTGGGACACTGCATCACCCAGTGGTCCTAGAATAGCTGGGTCCTAGTTGGTCTAAAATTATGTATAGGGTGGCAGTTCTGAGATGGGTCAGGGGCACAGAGGGCAGAGGGGTGTCTGCCAAGAAATCCATCATCTATGGGTCCCCCCTGTAGTAGGTGCTATTAATGCAAACCCCAGTGCCCAACCCCCAGCTCACAGCTCACCACTGCCTCAATCCCCAGCACCCTGGGGCTGTGCACCCTCCTCCCTCCTCAGCCAGAACTGTTCCTGGCTGATATGGGGGTACCAAGACCAGCTGTCTGGTCATAGGGGTGTGATGTACGCTCCATAGCTCCCTCCCACCTCCCACCCCTGGATCAGGGCAGGCCAGGCTTTAGCTGAGACCATATCCTTTCTCACCTCCTTCCCCTTTCTTATCTTGCTCACAGTACTCTTGTTAAGGTGTTTCCAGAAGCTCATTCCCGTAATTAGCCACAAGCATCTAAATCTCTGCCTCAGGCTCTGCTTCAGGGAATCTGACCTAAGGCAGAAGCCCTACTAGGGAGCCCTTGAGGTCTGGTGTGTTGTAAACAGGGCTACAGAACACAGAGGCATCCTTTAGCCAACAAAAATCTACCTGCTGAAACGAGCCTGGGTTTCAGACATGTGATACAAATACAAAAACCTGGGGAAGGAAATATTACGTTCACTTAAAATTCTCATAGAGGTGGAGGTGGCCACAACACCAATTAGAGGGAGTGTATTTTTTTCTTGGGGCTGCCGCAAGAAATGACCGTAGGCAGACAGGGGGGCACAGAACAACAGTTCTCTCTGTATTCTCTTGTGGTTCTAGAGGCCAGAAGTACAAAATCAAGGTCTCAGCAGAGAGAACTCCTGCAGGAGGCTCTGAGGGAGACTGTCCCCTGCCTCTCTCCCAGGTCCCAGTGGTTCTCAGTGGTCCTTGGTGTTCATTGATTTTTAAATATGTCACTCCTAGTCCTGCCCCATCTTCCATCTTCATGAGAACATCCCACTATAAGTCTCTGTCCTTCTTCCTCTTCTTAGAAGGACTCTTGTTCTTGGGTTTAGGACTCACCCTAAATCAAGTAAGATCTCATTTCAAGATTCCTAATTACATCTGCAAAGACTCTTCATTCAAATAAGGTCACATTCACAGATTCTGGGTAGATGTATATCTTTTTTGCGGGGGAGGTGGGATACAATTCAACCCATTACAGATATACTTGTAATCTGAGGTGCTTTGCCAAGATCCAAAAAGTGAGACTCAAGATGTTATCAGCAGCTAGGTTTTCTTTCCTGCACTCCACCCCCAGGTCCTCCGGGACAGAATGCTGCTCCCAGAGCCACTCGAAGCAAACTGTTCTCCGGTGTCACCTGCTAAATGTAATAAAGGGCTGGGGAAGATGCCAAAACCCAAGCAACTCTAAAGCAGTAATCCTTTAAGAATCCTTCCACGACAGCAGGCTATATGCAATCTGAAATCTCAGAACCTTTGAATGACTAAGAATTTGGCCCTGAGTTTATTCATAAACCTCTATAGCCAAGACAGATTTACATGAAGTCATTAGAGTTAAAAAAAAAAAAAAAGAATTCAACATTCTGCCTGGTATACTCAGCTTATCGTCCATTTCTTCGTTGCCTTTCACTTTTCAGAGCCATCAATCACTTGTGACACTCCTCTGAAGTCATGATTTACCTTTAAAGCCACTGGAGCAGGCATCGCACATGTGACTGCAAAGCCTCAGGGCTGAGCACATCCTTAAGAACTCGCCATGTGAGCACGCAGGAGAAACTTCATCTTTGAGTGATCCCCGAAGACCCCGTGTGGACCACTGGGGCCACCAACAGTACCGGTTGGGTCTCTGTTTGCACCTCCTGCTCTGAGGAAATTTTCCTTCCACTCACCAAAGGAAAGCATGGTCGGTAGCAACGGGAGTGTGGAATACCTCGGGAAAGGTTAAGCCATCTGGCCACATGGTGATGGCCATATTAGAGCAATTACAGTGATTCGTTGTCTGTGTCCCAAAGCATCATCTGATTGTGAAGACACACAGGAGGCAGTGGGAAATGTACTATGGCCGGTGTGAACCAGGGTAGAGCTTAACCGGAAACAGATGTGTGTGTTGACCAAATTGCCAAGAGTTGGGTTCAGTGGAGTCCGTGTGGCTGGGACGCGGACGCCACGTGCAGATCTGGAGAGACAATCTACTGTGATTCCATCGAAACCAGGAGCTCCTGACATGCTGTGAGTCATGAAGAAAACTGTCTACAGTATTGTGGTTTTACTTCAAAATATTCTCTGCTATGTGATGAGTTTGGTCAGTAAGAAGCCAGCTGGATCTGGGCGATGATGTGTTTCAAAATCAAATGATTTTATACGCAAAACTAGTAATTACGGCTCCTGATTAGGACATTATCATTAATACGATTATTTTTAATTAAGGACTTTTATTAGACCTCATCAACCGAGGTAATAGATCTGCAGTGAAATAGATTTGCTCCCCAGATGTGAAAAGGCCTTCATGAGGACAAAAAGCCAAGCGAAAATGACGCACTTTTGATGCCAAGGCTGCCTTCCTGAAGAGAAAGGGCACTAGTTCTGGTGGAGCTTTTTCCTAAAATTTACCCATTTCCCAGTTTCTGATCTGAGTCATCAAAGGATTAGATCAGAACCCTAGTGCCCAGGTGCCACATTCTCAGGGATGACATAGATTTTTAATCCTTTCAAATGTTCTGGGTGTGGACTCAGAAATACCTATTAACCTTGGGAACATCTACTCCCTGGTCTGTTATTGTCAGAAAGGCCCCGTGTCATGCGTGTCCTGTCCCTTTGGGTGTAACCTGCCCCTTGGGGAGGTAGAGGCACCCTCTCAGTTAAACATGAGGCTTATTTGTAGCAGATCTTCTGGAGCTGAAACTGTCTCGACTAAGAAACATAAGACTCATTTTCATTAACGTCAATATATTTCTTTATATCCACAGCCTCTTGGAGGAGCTAACGCAAAATAAACCAAAGGGGGAAAAAATCTCAATTGTTCGGGGAATTTTAAGAGAATTCTTTAATATCAGATTAAGCCCATTTTGATTGTAAATCTATTTTCAGCTCAACATTACCAAAGAATATTACAAGAAAACTCTGTTTTATGAAGTTATTATGATTTAAACCGTTCTCTCTCTGCTCTTTCTCTCCGACTCTCTCTCACACACATTCATTCTCTAGAGGATCTAAAAATAAGCCTCAAGCTATACATGTCAGTGCTCCAGGTTTATGCCACAGACTAAGGAGTTTATCAGAAAATACCTTTATTATTTTCTGGGGTTCCACTGCAGTATCTGGAAACAGATTATTTTAGATCTGAACTGTAGGGGAAACAGAGCTGTCTAAGGGACACGACCACCATCACTGTCGTCCTCGCTCTCATCATGATCAGAAATGGGTATTTTCTAAAAACTGAAAGTCCGTGATGACCCAGTTTTCATAGTCATCTTTACCCCCACGCGATTTCAACCCAGCCAGATGCCTTGTGCGTGCAAGTCTCAGCTGTGTGTGTAAAACACTCGCCGCTGTTTGTCAAGCTACGAGGGCAGAGTGACGGCCCCGGCAAGGCGGTATTTCTGGGAAGAGCCTCCACATGCGTTTTGGAAGGAGGCGTGATTTAGGAAGTGTGCTTGGTGTGCCCCGGGTGTGCGGTGTAAACGGTCTGCCATCTCAGAGCCCCTTCCCAGCACAGGACTGCCCCGCCTCCAGCTCCAGAAACATGGATTTTCGGATCTGTTAGGGGGCCCGCTTGGCCTCCACACGTGAAGCAGAGATGTGCGGACGCCATCTGGCAGCCATGGTTCGTCTCCGAGCCTTTGGCGTCTGCGGTCTTGCCAGCAGAGAACCTGGACCATGGGACGGGGAAATCCTGTTTTCAGTGATGACCTGGCCCCGGAAGTTTCCGAGGAGCAGACTCCTTCTTACTGAAGCCAATGACTGGGGTAGGGGAGGAGGGTACATTTGGCCAGCTTCCGTGAACATCACCTCATGGCCGACTGTCATACATGGGAGAAAAGTTGTATGAACAGTTGTGACCGTTCACTGGCTACTGGATCAACTCAGTAGGTACGAAATTAATCTGTGAATAAAAATGAATGAAAAATGTAACAGGTTCCTTCTAAAAGCTTAGCTCTGGCTCTGATGACGTTTGGGGGTGCCCCTGAAATAGTATCATTTAGGCTTCCCCATAGCTTCATTGCTCACTGTGTGAATTCCTCACTCAGATGCAGACCAGCTGATGGCAATGTCCATAGTCCACAGTTGTTACAACAATAACAGTAATGCGAGCAGCCCTCACTCACCCCAGTTATATGCCGAGCTGGGTGTGAGTCGCTTGATAGCCAGTGGCTCATTTCAGTCGAGACAGATGCTACACAGTTTCCTCCATTTCTTAGGTGGGCATTTTGTCACAATTTAATGTTTCTGAAATTGGGATCTGTCTTGTGACTGACAATGTCTTCTGGCAAAAATAAATACATTACGTATGTATGTCAATTTAAAAATATACCATTGATTTAAAGTCGTCTTAGAATAGAGGTAATGTAGTACCATGATCCCCATCTTACAGATGAGGCAAACTGAGACAAAGATGAAGAAACTCACCCAGTGGCACACGGCTCGTGGGTGGCAGACTAACAGTTGAGCTCAGTTCTCTTTCACGCAGGAGTTTGTCTTCGATGCTGTTCCCATTATGAATAAGTTTGAGAAAAGCACAGAGGTCTCATAGAAATGGGACCTAAGACGCGGCCAAAGCAGGATTTGCAGCAACATGGATGGGTATAGAGATTGTCATACCAAGTGAAGTAAGTCAGGCAGAGAAAGACAAATATCATATAATATTGCTTATATGTGAAATCTAAAAAAAGGTACAAATGAACTTATTTACAAAACAGAAATAGAGTCACTAATGTAGAAAACAAACTTATGATTACCAGGGAGGGAAGGGGGGTGTGGGATAAATTGGGAGATTGGGATTGACATATACACACTACTGCATATAAAAAAGATAACTAACAAGGACCTACTATATAGCACAGGGAACTCTACTCAATACTCTATAATGGCCTATATGGGAAAATAATCTCAGAAGGAGTGGGTATACGTATAACTGATTCACTTTGCTGTACACCTGAAACTAACACAACAGTTTAAATCAACTATACTCCAATACAAATTTTTAAAAAAAGAAATAATAAAGTTGTGAGGAATTGACAGGACAATGAAACTTAGGCTTTGGGTACTCAATTAGTGAAGAGTCTGAACAGTGTAGGCTAGGGTCATCAATTAAAGAAGTAACGAGGTTTGTTCATACAAGGCTTCTCAGCCTAAATTCCTGATCATGGGTGATAAGGGTGTCCAGATGTGGTAGGGAGGACACTTTCACATGGGAGATTTATTTCCTGCTTTCAGTGAGACAGAGAAGAGGGTCAGAGTGTCCCTCGTGCATTTCTTAAGTAACTTTAATTCAAAGTAAAAAATATGCTACTGAGGCATATTTGGGGGATGCCCGCCTCAAGCCCCAATACCTGAATCACCAGGTGGTGAGAGTTCCCAAGTTACCGGGCCTCTTTGGGTTGGGCCCCAGGGATCGGTGACGTATCAGCTGTGCACAGTCATTAGCGGGCAGGACTGGGGTAAGGTGGGCGTGAGATCCCATCATTCTGTCCAAAATCCCCACTTGGAAAGGTGGTGGTTCCCCGGCCCAGCCAGCAGGACAGATTCTCGGAGGCTTTTGGTATTTCAATCTGATTTTCCCTTAAGTTTCTCCATTTTCTTCTCCTTGTCTCCTTTCTTAAGCATCTTGATGATGACCACAGTTTTGCCAGTCACTGATTAACTGCACAAAAAGCTACGAAGGTCACCACCTCTGCGGCAGGCAGTCGTTGATCCGAAGTGAGAGTTTGTGATTCTTGTTTGTAGCAGCAACGGCCTGCGTCCCTTTCAGCAAGACTGTGTGGTCCAGATGATACACATCAAATAGGAAGTCTTTGCCAAATGATCCATGAAAGATTTAAAATGGGGCTTCATCCGTGTTATTTTATACCCAGATAAATAGTCCTAAGTGACTGAACCTTGCAACTTAGCTAACGTGGGAAAATGATTGCTTTATGGAAAATGGGTCTTCTTCCCAAGCTCTTTCAATTTCCTGATGATTTGGCTCCCAGGATCTCTGCCATGCACCCACGTGGCCTCCAGGTTTCTCCCCACACACTGAGCTCCAGGACCCACTGGAGGCCAGGCTGCAGGCCCCCGCTGTCTGTGTGAGAGCTTCGAGGGCTGGAGGAGGCTGTCCACCCGCCAGGATGCCACACCTCTGAGGCCAGCTTCCTCGGGGCCTGTGGTCTGCCCTTCACCTCTTGGGTCAAGTTTAGGTCCAGCATCGTGAATCTGAAGGAACTAAGGATTATTCCTGGGACAAGAGGTACAAAGAAGCAGGTAAGAAGCCCACATTTCCTAAAGTCAAATGCTCTCACGAAGCCAGAGTGCTGGTGACTGAGGAGACCTCCTCCTCCAGGTCAGGTCTGTTCTCAAGCTAGTCCTGATCAGGAGCCGCAGCAAACAAGCTCAATAGCTAATGTGCCTCTGCTGAAAGGTTCTGGCCAGACTTCGCAGAGTTTCTGGCTCTTTTAGGACAAAATAACATTACAATATGTCAGTTTTCTCCCCCAGAGAAAGCACTTCTTGTCTATGATTCATCAGCCCCTCCTTCCCCTGCCTCCCCTCCCCACCTCTCTGCTCCTACTTCTGCCAGTGCCCCCCGCCCAACCAGGACCCACCCTCCATTCTACAGAACAGAGCTGATGAGTTTATGGGTGGAATTTACCCAAGTATTTGCAAGTGTTCAATAAAGCTCTGTCTACATCCGGGGACCCCCACCTTCACCTCCACCCTCCATGGATCAGAGAGGACACTATGCAGGAGATGAGGGTGTAACAGGGAAGAGCAAATCTGACTCCATCCTGGATCTGCCTCTTTTACTTTAACCTTCATATTCTATTGCTTTTGCTACAAGTTAAGTGTGTTGCCTACAGCCTGAAATAGGCAGAGAGCCCATTCTCAAGGCTCTGACCTTTGCATGTAAACACTTGTCCATTCATATAGAGATAAAATGTTGCAGAACAGAGAATAACATTTGTCTTGTTGGAGATTTACAAGAACATGGTGACCTGACTTGCCTGGACAGTGGCAGGAACAAAGGATTCAGACACCAAGAAGTTTGCAGCAACCAACCACACCCCCTCCCCTTTTAGTATAAAAGAGGACTAATTCTAACTCAGGTAAGATGGTTCTTTGGGACACTAGTCCCTCATCTTCTCGGTCTGCTGGCTTTCCAAATAAAGTCCCTGTTCCTTGCCCCAACAACTTGTCTCCCTATTTATTGACCCGTCACGTGGCAAGCAGTAAAATCTTGGACTCAGCAACAAGGGAGGTGGGCTGCATTCACTGCACGTTTGCTGGTAAGCTCTTCTGACATTTTGCCTCACCCAATGGTAAAGGTACCACCTGAGGAGAAGGAGCTTAGGGTCAGAATTTGGAGGAAAGTCATAAAAACTGGAGGAAGCCAGCGGTCTATAGAATTTAAAATGATTTCCTGCTAGTGTCTCTCACTGGAGTCCTCGGCAGCACTAGGAGACAAAGTGGCCAGGCATCAGCTGAGTGACTCGATACGGCCTCTACTCCCACTCATCATAGTGTGGGAGGCCATTCTTGGGTGTCTCACTTTATCGAGGGAATTGAACCTTTAAATTATATTACATAGTTGTGCTATGAAAAATTTCAGATTTCCAGAGCTATTGTCAATGTTCTGGTAAGTTTTTAGACTGGAGAAATGTTCTAAAATAAAAGGCAGGTAATGTGAGGCATGCGGATGAGGCCAACAAAATATAAAAGCCGTCTGTAAGTCCATATATTAGAAAATCAGTCCTATGTCTTGTCTGCAGCTGAAAACATAGTTCTAGGAGCAAGAGTAAGAACAGCCTCCAGCGTGAATCTGTGAGAAGGGACAGGCCACAGCTACAAGTGTTTCAGTTATATTGTCCTGACACAGGAAGGATGAGAAGTCGGGGAAGAGATGATGGAATAGGAGGGAGCATGTGGACCCATCTCTGTGCTTCATGGGAAAAAATGAGTGTGGTTGTGATTTCCAGTCCTGGGTCTCATGCTCCAGGGATGTCCCTATAACGAGACTTGTAGAGGGAGAATTTACAAAAATGTATGAGAGGATAAATATAAATATAGACTGAGATGAATATAGATATATACAGATAGACACAGAAATACAACTATAGATGGAGATGGTTTAAATATAGATGGATACATGTATAGACATAATATAGATAGAAATAGGAGATGATAGATAGACTTAGAAATATGGAGATACAAATATGCATGTAGAAAGAATACAGACAGATGTGGAATGGTCTGGGAATAGGTATACTGAGCAAGCAGTAGGTAGAGAAGAGAGAGAGGTAAATGGAGATAGACATTCATCCCACACTTCCCCGCCACCCCTCAGCTTACTCTGGGTGGGGACTTTGGAAATGAAAGGCAGCCTCCTGCTTTCAAAAAGCCTCCAGTCTAGTGAAAAGGAGAGGTTATCAATAGCACTTTGAGACAAAGGGATGATCCTTACTATAGAAGTAACTAGATCATGCCATGAGAGCCCTAACTCAGCCTGGGGAGGAAACGCAGAGGATGGAGCCAGGGCACCGGGCCCCGCACCCCTGCTTCATGCATGCATGCTGTGGGCACACATACACGCACACGTGTGCTACACGGCTCGTTCACTAATCGGGAGCTTTCACAGCTCTCCTTACAGGCTCACGTTCAAGGGTGGTTTGAGAGTCCCACCCATACGCCTTTCTTCCATAGCCCCTTGAAGCCTGGCACGCCTGCCAGGCCCGGGTGAGAAGGAGGCAGAAAGGGCTCCGTCTTGAGTGCCTGTGGTGCCCCAGGGGCTGAGGAACCTGTGCTGAGGCGGGTGGGAGAGGCTGGCAGAGAATCTTGACACGACTGTGATTATCCAGTGCCTGGTTCTGAGAGGGTTGTTTGGTGCAGACAGGAAGATTCTGGAAACCCGAGGAGGCAGAGGATTTTGGGGTGAAGGGTGGAGGGGTGGACCCGACACAGCAGCCGTGTTACAGATCAGCCTGGAAAGGGGCCCCTGGACATCAGCCACGGTGTCACTACTGAGGACGCCACTCGCTTAGAAACCTCCACTGGAGAAGCAACTTGGAAATGACCAGCGTCTGGGAGGCCCTGTGGAGGGCAGGGCGGGGCCAGCGGCCTCCAGCGTGAACCTGTGAGAAGGGACAGGCCAACCCAAGCTGCCCTCCCAGTGAAGGACACGGTCATCACAGGCCCTTTCCCACCTCCTCGCTCTCACGTCAGGATAAGCCAAGCAAAACCCCCCTTCACTGACCTTCACCCCTTTCTGGTCCCACTAAGGTGCTTCTCTTCCTTCCCCCGCCCAGAGCTGTCTGGGGAACAGCATTTTCCTTGTCTGGACTCCTCAGCCTGGACCCCTCATTTCTTCCTTGCAGGTCTGTTGGCCAAGGAATAAGGGCCCCCGCACCTGCTTTGTCCATTAGGGAAGTTTATTCCAGAAGCTCACCACCACTGAGGGTTTTTTAAACCCTGTGACAGAATCTTTTGGCAAGAATTTGAGTCCATCACTTATCCAAATCTCTGGGATCTAAAAAGCGTCCTGAACTTTTAACCTCACCAGAGCCAGGCGTGTCCTGGAGGCACCTAACTGAGCCTCTTTTTACGGATGGGGTTGTTCTAAGATCCAAGGAGGCTTGTGTTTTGGGGGGTCCTGCCTACAAAAGCTGGGTGTTGCTGGCAGGTAGTATCTTGTTATTATAAGGCGCGGAGCACAGCCATGGACTTCATGTGCTGACCCACATCTAGGCCTGAAAACAAAATTGAACCTGGAACTCATCCCCCAAAAGGAAAACCTTCCCAGTAGCTTCTATTTTCATCTCTCCCTAGCTCCCTTGCTTACTTGAAAAAACTGTCCTGTGTTTTTCAAAGAATCAGCTGACGTATCCCTTTCTAAAACTTCGGTCTAGATCTTGTTTTAGTGGCAACGGCACCTACTTTGAATGCCAGTCCAGAGCACGTTTGGTTATTAATCACTATTCAGTTTACTCATCTTTTTGCAAAGCAGAACCACGCAGATTCCTGCCATCGTTTACACACGTATTTGTACACCTAGGAGACTTAGCAGGTCAAAAACCTGAGTCGAAAACAGAAATGCTCAGCATCGTACTTGCTGGCAGTTGCATCCAGTACTCCGTCAACAGGGCTGCCCACCTCTGGATGCAACAAGCTCACGAGGGCAATGACAGCAGCCTATGCAGGTCCTTAATTCTCTGGCCACTTCAAGGATGGAAAACTAAGGAGAAGGGGATGAGAGGGATGACGAGGAAAGATTCATTTCTAAATAACGCTTCATAAGGAACAAAGCATCAAGGTAGCAACCAGATGAAACACACTGCTCTCAGCCACCCGCCATGGTCCCTGCAACGTCCTCGTCCTTCAGCCCCGTCCTCCAGGCAAGGCCACCCTCCCTGTCTCTTCCATGCACCATCACAACGCAGACTTTTATTTCTCACTAATAACTTCTGACACGCTGCTGGCAAACTTTTCCAAGTGAAACCTTGGGCCGTTTCAGGCTGTGCTCCTGCAGGGATAGCATCAAGCGTGCCTTTGAACCAGGGAACGGGCTGTGACAAGGCACGTCTCCTTGCACGGCACACGGGGGCCTTTGGGGCTGCTCCAGGGAGCTCCCATCTCTGCAGACCACCCTCAGGGCAGGCCTCCTCTCTCCTTCCAGCACATCCTGGGTCGATCCCACTGCATCCCCCCAAGGTCAGGGCCGCCTCTCACAGCCACTGCAGAAGGTCCTAGGCCGACATCCAGAACTGTCATTCGTGGAGAAAAAGCCAAGGCTCAGGGTGGCTTCTCATGCTTTGCTCCAGAATCAGCCAGAGGGTTCTGGAACAGTTTGCTATGTGGAGAGTGAATTCCCTCTTGACAAGAGGGTAGGTCTCTTCAGTCTGAGCATCAGGAAAGTGGTTCAGGTCTCCAGCTTCAGTCAGGAAACAGCACAGGGTCAGAGATGTGCATGGCAGGACCTTCCACAGACACCAAGGCTCCAGAGTTTTGGTCCAGATAGCTGGGCCTTCCAGAAACGACACACAGCTCCTGTAATGTGTTTTTGCTCTTAATATAAATTGTATATATTTAAGGTGTGCACCATGATAATTTGATAAATATATATAAAGTGAAAAGATTACTACCTCAAGCTAATAATCTCCTCGCGTAGTTATCTTTTGTGGGTGATAAGAGCATCTGAATCTCCTCTATTAGCAATTTTCCAGCATTTTACACAGTATTACTAACTACAGTCACCACGCTGGGCACCAGCTCTCTAGACTTGACCGTCCAACAGAAGCAGAACTCTGTGCCTCTTGATCAACATCTCCCCCACCTCCCCCACCTCCCACTCTTGGTAACTACAGCTCTACTCTTGACTTCTACACATTCAACCTTTTTGGATTCCATACACAAGCGAGATCATGCAGCTTTGTCTTTCTGTGCCTATAGCTTATTTCATTTAGCATGAGGTCCTGCAGGTTCATCCATGTATTGCAAATGGCAGAATCTCCTTCTTTGTAAAGACTGAATAATGTCCCCATGTAACACACACAATCCCTTCATCTGTTCATTCTTCAACAGATGCTTAGGTAGTTTACCCGTCTTGGACATTGTGAATAGTGCAGCAGTGAGCCAGGGGCAGAGATATCTCGTCAAGGTGCTGATTTCATTTCCTTTGGGTTCTTATTAAGTTTCGAGTTTCACGCCTCCAAAAAGATGGGTTGAAGTCTTAACCCCCTGTCACCTCAGAATACAACCTTATTTGGAAATATGTCTTAACAGCAGTGATCAAGTTAAAATGAGTTCACCAGCGTAGGCCCTCACCAGATACGACTGGTGTCCTTATAACAAGGGGAAATACGGACCCAGAGAAGACAATGTGGAGACACAGAGGGAACATCACATAAAGACAGAAGATGCATCTTCTGTGATGCATCCACAAGCCAAGGAACACCTGAGGCCACCAGGAGCTGGGAGAGAGGCTGGGAACAGACCATTCCCAGCACTTCCAAGGGAGCACATCTCCATCTACACCTTGATTCTGGACTCTGGCCTCCAGAAATGTGAGACAGTAAGTTTCTGTGTTTCTGAGCCACCAAGTCTGTGCTTCTTTGCTAACACGGCCCCAGGAAACAGTAGGCGTCCTCTTCCCCACTTTACACACCCACGCCCCTTCCTGGAGCATGGAGGGGGCTGGAGGGGACTGCCCCCGACCTCCACCGCACCTGGGCTCACGGTTCCAGGGGTGTCCCCGACCGCCACGCCCATGGTAGGCAGCTGTGTAAGGAGTTTCCTAGAGGCATCACCGCCTTCTGCGTTCCAGCCGTAAACAGGAGGAAACAGCACTTTACAACCCACATCCTTGCACTCAGCTGGGGCTGCCGCTGGTAATCAGGCAATGAGGCCCCGTCTTTTCCGATTTGGATCTTGGCTGATATCCCATGACCTATGGGAAATGAGTTGATCGTTTCAATCAAATGATAACCATGTTGGGTCACTCCCCATCACGGGGCTCCAGGAGGCCAGCTAGGCCCCTGTGTTTGTCTAAGCCCATCACGGAGTGTCAGTTCCAATGAGTGGCCTTGCCACTGCTGAGAGGACCATTACCTGGGAGTGCAAACCAAGGAAGGCGAACCTCACAGCCTGAGCTCCCAGGGTGGACACAGCTAGCCTGGCTCTGCTATTTCCCACTAAACAGGCCTTGGGGGACCTTTTAGCTGACAAGGCGCCTGACAGGCAGGTGGTCCAGGGCTGCGTTTAGTGTTCACTGGAAGGGTAAGGAGGTTTCCTTCGCCCGGCTGGGGGCTGGAGCACATCAGGTGTCTGCGGCCACATCATACTTCTCTTCCTGCCTGCATCTCAGAGCTGCCCTTTGGATAAAAACAAATGCATTTAGTGGCAAGGTCTGGGGGGGACAGAGAGATATTGAAGTCCTCCAGGAAAGCCCCCTGTAACCCCTCCCAGGGTCCCCTCGATGGATTTCAGAGAACCTGGTGCCCCTGATTGCAAAAGAGCTGTGTTGAAGCAACAGGTACACACACACACACACACATCACTTGATCAGACACACACAATCCAATTAGTATCCTCTAAAACTTGAAATACCTAATAATTACTGGCTTGATCAGATTTTTTAGATTAAATAAATCTAGTTTTGCTCTTTCTTAACCATCTGGTTAATGTAACTGAGTGTAGACTTCACAGGGGTCTGTCCATATAGTTGTGCTTCACGCTTGCTCTGAATTAAGCACGATGACCGTAACCTTTCCACTCAAAGCTCTGCTTCTCCTATTAAAAAAATTAAAAATAGGAAGAACCACTATTCAACTTTATAAACTGGCTCCCAGCCCATGCCAATCTCGAGCTCGCCCCCTGAACTGAATGGTCCTAACACTGAGAGCATAACCCCTCCCGATTTAGTCTTCCTGCCAAGTCGCTCCACACCAGAAGGGCTAGGATAACAAGATACTGAGTCCGTGGGAGGAACATCCCATGGCATGTTTTCCTGTTCATCTCATTGGGGACATGTCACTCTAATCACAGGGAATGAGGGACCACTCCCCACCTGCTCTCACAGGGAGCATCTACCATGGCCTTCCTCAATCTACCAGGGTTATCAGCTCTCAAGAGAGCGCCAGGCTCCAAGCTCTCCCCAGGCCTCGGGATACTTGTGTGCTGGCACACAGGACCCAGAGAGGTGGGGCGGGAGTGTCGGCAGAAAGGAGAGCTCATAGGAGGGAGAGAAGTCGGTGGTGATACCCAAGATGACCCAGCACCTCGGGAGGTAGATGCCTAGACATCTCAATATGTGGAGCATCTGTAAATAGAAATAAATTTTGAAGGAGTAGAAACTAATCCAATAGGATACGAGAGACTTGGAGTCACTAATACTATTTTTAAATACACAAAAGGGCTTCTCTCTTCCCAAGCAGTTTTTCTGTCTCCCCCTTTGGCACACGCAGGTATGAGAAACCTGATTCCTGCGCAGTACCCTTCTGTTTGTGAAGGAAGAACAAACTGCATTTTCCCAGGTGAATAGGGACATAAATTCAGCTGAAATGGTGTGTCATTAATCAGACTCCAGGTCTGGCGAAATGATACCAGACCGGGATCCCCATATTAAATGCGTCAACTTACGAATGATTCTTTTTATTTATAGGAAAAAAAATACAAAAATGGTGGAAGGGAGCCAGTTATTCTTCATCCAACTCCTGCTTGGTTTTTCTGATTGAAAAGGGGAATAATTGAATGGAGCAGGTATAGGCGGAGTGTACAACACGTGGACACTTCCTGGAATGCAAGTCGGTGTCTTTCAGTGGAGACACCTGCGGATGTCAGAAGGCACTTCCACATTTAGAGAGTCCAGGAGCATAAATCTGAGTTGGGAGATTAAACTCAAGCTTCATAAAGCTTGCCTGGCTCTCACTATAAGGCTATGAAATAGGACTCTGGCTTCAAATTGGATAACGGACAGATACTTTGTCATGAAGTCATCACGTAAAACCTCAACTGACCTTCCAGTATGAGTGTTCATCTGAGTGACACTCAAAGGTAGGCTGGGAGAGAATCAATAATCAGACAGGACCCCGGTACCCCTAACAATCATTGGACATTTGCATAATGTCAATAGAAGCTCCTTCTGAAGTCGATGGCCAATGAGCTCAAGGACCTCCTTGCTCCTCTAAAAAGACAATTTTCTTTGTGAAATAATGGGAACCGCCAGACTTGGGTACAGAAATAGACAATTTTACGTATTTCGTTTTGCACAGAAATATGTTTTAAATGAAATACTACCTGACAGATAAATGACTTAGCTTTGCGCATACAGCAGATTGATTTAGCGTTCTCAGCAGCCCAGATGGCTGGCAACAACTCTGTAGGTGCTTAAACATCTTAGTACATGAAGGCACTTTTGACACTGATGCAGAACATTTGCAGAGTGGCCCCACTGTGTAATCTTTCTCTTTTAACCTGAAAAAAGATCGACTTTAGAGTACAATGATACCAATGGGCTGAGGTAACCCAGACCATCTTTAAAACAAAAGGACAGTTATACGGACCGTAAGCATGGTTTCATAGTGACCGCAAATGGAAATGATGTCTCGAGGATTCAGAGTAATTCAAGGCCCTTTTTCCAGCATAGGAACAGACATGCCGGCAATTTGTTTGTTATAGTCGTGGTCTTTGTCATCTCTCATTTTAAATAGTAACGTGACGAGGACAGCTGGAAAGTTAGCGAGCTGTTCTCCCAATTCCCAACAAGAACAAAAAAGAGCCAGCCCTAAAGGAACCTCTCTAGGTCTGTATACGGGGAAATTAACTGTCTATGCTGCAAACATATGTTGAACAGAAGCAGCGTCTTAATAATAATAATGCGGGCTCCGTATCCAGACCATGGGACCATCCTACAGGTGAACCCATCTTATAATGAGAAGCTTGTGGTACTAAATTACTTGGATGGAGGCCAAAACAGAGCTGCCTAATGCCAAGTTTTGCCTGGAGGAAACAGGACAGGAGACAAAACAAAGAATAGCATTCTACTGTTGAACCAAACCTTCAGAGAAGGACAGCAAAATGATCAAGTCTGTATATTTGCAACTGTGAGGCATCATAGCTGGGGGCTCCCGTCTGCGGGGCAAAGCCAGCTCGGCACAAACCCAACACATGTCTGTAAAATCGCAGAGTAACTGGGTGGAAGACAAAGAAATCCAGGTCTGGGGCTGGGACTCAGAATCACCCTCAAAGCTCAAGATT
The DNA here is from genome assembly GCF_937001465.1 of Orcinus orca. Taxonomy (NCBI): domain Eukaryota; kingdom Metazoa; phylum Chordata; class Mammalia; order Artiodactyla; family Delphinidae; genus Orcinus; species Orcinus orca. Next base: position 86,813,013 of record NC_064572.1, read on the forward strand.
TGACAAACAAAATTTTTTTAAAAATCTTTGTATACAAGCCCCACTCGATTACCATGCATACCTGCATACAGGTGTGTGTTTTGCTTTTATCTCGAGGCAGCAAGATGATACAAGCTAACTTATAAATAAACTCTCAGATGATTTGCTCATGATAAATTATTTTGATGACCTTGGATCCACTTGGAGGCACGTCCTTATATTTTAAGGTGGATTGATAACACTAAACCTCTGACAATTCAGCGCCAAGAACAACTCACCGGATTCATAGACTTTCTGAAGGATCCTGGAGAAAAAATGCAAACAAGGGAGAATGTGCTGTAATCAATTCCCATGGGAAAAAATAGTTGTGACAATAGAATACTTACCTTTCCTTATCATGGTGTTTTTAATAGTGAGTCAGGGCGGGAAGGTCTTTAATGACCAATGGTGCAATTTATGTAAATTGATTTGAAATTTCTAAGTGGACGGGTATTCAGCTTTCCCTCCATAAGCCCAGCTGAATGAGGAGGGAATCTGTACCTAATATCTGTCTTTTGAGAAAGCTAAGAGGACCTAGGTAAGTATATATTTAAAGGTGCATAAACCTTCAACAGGGCTGGAATCAGGGTGCCCATTTTCACATCCCTCAAAGTCAAGAATGCCTGCTAGTTGCACTGCCAGTGGTGATAGATTGCATTAACACAGTTGTATCTCAATACAGTAGACCCCAGAGCCTTCCCTTAAAGTTCAACAGGGAAACTCTAGGAAAGCCCCCTTAGCCACCCCCAGTTTGCAGCAATCCCCCTTAGCCATCCCCAGTTTGCAGCAATCCCCCTTAGCCACCCCCAGTTTGCAGCAATCCCCCTTCGCCACCCCCAGTTATAAAAGAACTGGAATACAATGCAGATTATTCCTTGACTGATCTTAGAACAGGGAAGTCTTCCTCCCCATGACACAAAGAAAGAAACTGTAATGAAAGAGACAGATCTAACTGCCTTAATTAAATATGAAAAGGAAACATCATACAGAAAATTAAAAAGTCCACTACATTCTGGGAAAATTATTTCTAACACATTACGAAAAGTAAATATGTTTATTAAATAAAGATTTCTTGCAAAGCAATAAGATGAACAACCCAATGGGAAAATGGACAGTCAAGTCACAAAGTAAGAAATAAGGCAGTCAGTAAACATTACGAATGTTCAACTTCACTGTTACTGAAGGAAATGGGAAAAGTAAAGTAAAGTAAAAGGAAAGTAAGAATGCATCATGTTTTGCTTAATCCATGGTCACTATTTTGAATTTTTAATTAAGTTTTTTTTTTAAGGCTTGGTGAAAGGAGGCATTTCACAGACTGTTGGCTGTTATCTTACTGTTATCACCATTTTGGAGGACAATTTGATAATAAAATGTAAAAGAGTTGTACACACCCTTTCACAAAGGGATGCTACTTCTTGGCTCTCAGTTAGAATGTGCTAGAGGACTTATGTGTGAGAAGTTCAATGAGGTTTTATCTGTAACAATAATGGGTGAGAAACAACCTAAACACCCGGTAAGAATGGGCTTGTGAACTTGGTAGTGGTCCATCCAGAGGACAGAATACTACTTAATTTTGAAAATCATCTTCCCCCAAAATATTTGGTAACAAAGGAAAACAACTTATTAGAAGAGGGATACAAAATCCTATGCCCAATTTTGTGTGTGTGTGTGTGGTACACGGACCTCTCACTGTTGTGGCCTCTCCCGTTGCAGAGCACAGGCTCCAGACGCGCAGGCTCAGCAGCCATGGCTTACGGGCCCAGCCACTCCATGGCATGTGGGATCTTCCCGGACCGGGGCACGAACCCGCGTCCCCTGCGTCGGCAGGCAGACTCTCCTATGCCCAATTTGATCAATAAATGCGAAAGGAAGCACTCCCAAGTATGGCTGCTCCATCTTTGCTTTTATTCACACTCTTTGAAGTTTTCCCAATTTTAAACAAAGAATACATGTTACTTTTGTGGCCAGAAGGCTAAATTAATGCTTTAGATAGATAAATACCTTTAACGACACTTCCCATTTTTGTCATAGTCTCCTCTGCTTCGAGAACGGCAAGTACCACTTTTCAAAACACATAAGCAGGCTTTGGGAATAACAATCCAAGTTCAGTCCTGTGCCACTCATTCCTGTGAACTTGGACACACGACAGCATCTCTCAAAGCCTGCACTCGATGACGGGCTTTTAAATGTAACTGTCAATTAGAATATGAATTTAGTTCATATTGACTCACAATCTTGAAAGAAAATGTTATTTATTCGTTTTTGCCTCCTACAGTGGTAAACTGCCTGAGGACCACCGGGCAGACCACCTGGAGGATCAGGGGACTCCAGGCCACACTGAGAGAAATCCAGTCCTCACGACAAACTGGCTTCGGGGGTTTTCTGTCTTCCCAACTAGAGCTCCATTCAGGGTGTGTCACTCTGAACTTATACCAAAGTCTCACAGACCAAACAGAGACACAAGATGGGTATAGGTGCTTCTCCTCCCTCAGTCACTGCCGTGTCTTGCAAGAAAGAGGATGCATCTGTAGCTATACATCAGGAAGGGTCTTTGGGCTTCCCTGGTGGCACAGTGGTTGAGAGTCCACCTGCCGATGCAGGGGACACGGATTCATGCCCTGGTCCGGGAAGATCCCACATGCCGCGGAGCGGCTGGGCCCGTGAGCCATGGCTGCTGAGCCTGCGCGTCCGGAGCCTGTGCTCCGCAACGGGAGAGGCCACAGCAGTGAGAGGCCCACGTACCGCAAAAAAAAAAAAAAAAGAAAGAAAAAAAAAAAGAAGGGTCTTTGCAAGGCTGGAAGGAAGGTCCTGAATATATTAGAACATCATTACCCAACCCAAGAAGGAAGCAACATTTCCTTATTCATAACGGGTAGCACCAAACATTGTCGTCTTTATGTATAAACTTAAACACATACGGTTAGAATAGAAATGAAAAAACAAAACGCCACGTAGAAGGATTCAGAAGTAAATCCACCAAGCAAATAGACCAGTGGAGTACCTGAGACGGTGAGCTGCACTTAAATCCATATAGCACCCAGATCCTAGTAATAAAAATTAGACAAAAAATTGACATATTTCCCAGGAACTCTATCTAGGGGCCGGGTTGCCAAGTTCTGCTGTAATTTTACATGGAGCAAAAATATCACCAGGACAGGCAAATGAAGCATTTGATCTATGAGCTCAAGCTTCCACGTGTAGGATATCCTGAAGGTTCTCGTTTGATTTGTCTTGGAGAAGGAGAGAAAAAATTGAAACTAATTCCAAGCCAACAGGAAATTCTCACTTTTTCAGAGTTGAAAGCCAAATGAGCTGCTGAAATACAAAGGAAGGGTCCAAGTGCCTTCGCGGCAGTTTGATCACATGCAGACTTTTCGAGGGGGCTGAGGCGGCTGGGATACAATCTTAGAGTCAGACCGTGTTAGGGGAGCCAAGAAGAAGAAAATAAAAGGATGGATTCCAGTTTGGGCACTTTGCGGTTCCATTGTGGTAAATATACTCAGGAGGGTCAAGGGAACTTAGAACATGAGCTTGGAGAGATGTTCAGAGACCCACAAGCAGACAGGGGGCCACCAGGGAACGCTCTGCAGCCAATCTTCAGTGGCACTTTTTCCAGCAAGCTTTTAATTTCAACAGGAACGTGAGGCACTGATGGAGTGCTTTGGGGTCTCAACTGGCCTCAGATTTTAAAATATTAAGCCAAATACTCAATTTAATAATGCAGAAGAGGGGCTTCCCTGGTGGCGCAGTGGTTGAGAGTCCGCCTGCCGATGCAGGGGACACGGGTTCGTGCCCCGGTCTGGGAGGATCCCACATGCCGTGGAGCGGCTGGGCCCGTGAGCTGTGGCCGCTGAGCCTGCGCGTCCGGAGCCTGTGCTCCGCAACGGGAGAGGCCATAACAGTGAGAGGCCCGCGTACCGCAAAAAAAAAAATAATAATAATGCAGAAGAATTTAATTTTGAGTCCCGACTGCAGATCAGTGTCAAGAGAATTCTCCAACCAGAAGAGTAGGTGGAAGGGCAGAGGAGTGGACGAGAGCTGTTGAGAAGTTTGTCCCAAGTCTTTTGAAGCTGGTCCACGCATTATTCTACAGGGGCGGTCCCCAGGGGGATCTGGCTACATTTCCTGCGGTCTACCTCCCAGGAATTTTATTGCTAATCGAGTAGGTTTCTAGCCCTTCTTGGACCTACAGAGGTGACTATCGTATGGACTCTAGCATAGCTGGAAATAAGGATACTTGAGGAAAATCATTTCCTGCTCCACCACTGAAAAGTGGATGGATGGTACCACCAAACACAGAAAAGAGCATCATGGCGGGCAAGGGGAAACCCACTCCCACAATGCCCCTGGGAAAGAACACCCATAAATGAAACAGAAAAACCCCAATTCAGTGTCAAACCAGAGAGATTTGGGGGGGCCAGACACTCAAAGAATTTTAAATGATTGCTTAATAATGATCACTGGAATTTAGGACTCTACATCTAATTTAGAGCTTTGAGGCAAAAACTTCCCGAGGAATCAGCTCCTCCTCCCTGCCTCCAGGCTTGGAGCCCTGACAGCTGTGTGGCTGGAAGGGGGCTTCCTTGTTCCTTCCCCCCACCTTAGGCCAGACTACTCAGCTCGTGGTGTAGCAGGAAGGGCTCTGGGCTGAGAAGCCTGAGGCTGGGGTCCAGGCCAGTTCTACCCAGAGCGCACTGAGTTCTCTTGGCCAAGTCCCACCATCCCTCTGGCCTGTTTTGTCCCCTGGAGAAGGAAACAGCCGGCCTGCATTGTCCCTTTCATTGCTTATGGCTCTCACATGCCCTGTTTTCACACACCATGATGGCAGGTGGAGCACGTGAGTGTACCGTTCCAGAGCTCAGAAGTCAAGTGGACCCTACCTGTCACAATCTACCCAACACACCGTGTATTGTATTTATTCATCTTTTTTCTATGTTCCCCACTACAATTCAAGGGCCTGGAGTTGGTCTATTTGCTCCTCCCTTGAATGCTAGCATCCATACCCATGTCTGGCGCACAGAGTGTCCTCGATAATTATTTGTTGATTGGATCATTGAAAGGCCAGAAAAAAAAATATATATATATATAGATACATATCAATAGTGATCCTCCCTTCGCCCTTATGTCTTCCATCTCTAATTCTCCCCAGATGAGCTTATCACAATCCATTGCTACTCTTGTCACTACCAGAGGGGTGACAGCCCAACTTTGTCCCCAGATTCCAGCGCATCTGTTCCTACATCTCAGCCACCAAGGCTGCTCCCTGGATTTTACCCCAAAGCCATCTCCTCCTCTTGGCTTCCATGCTGTGTTTGTAGGGCACCCAAGGACCCAGATTTGGAACATCTTCAAGTTTCTTCAACCCCGTCACGGAGTCTGGTCAGTCCCTTAGGAACACATCCTTCCTATTACATCCCCACAGCCCCTGCTCCCATTCCTGGTGCATCTTCTCAGAGATAGAACAGATGTGTAGCTCTCTCCCCTGCAGGCTCTCCCACCCTACACTTCTCCCCAGCAGCTGCATGTCACGCACTGACTTACGTAACTGACTCATGGGCAACTCCGAGGTCCTTCACGGAGGATCATGGGAGCAAGGTGGACGTGGAAGAGGATTCGTCCTCACTCTCATCCTTCTGCAGCCTGATCTTCCCCCAGGAGGCTGATGGCTACAGCTCCATCAACAGGGCTCCCTAGCCCTCTGGCTGCCAGCCAATATGGGACCTACAGCAGAATGTCAGAGGAAGGCGGGCAAAGCCAAGTACATCTTTCCCAGGTTACTGCCCTGAAAAGTCACACCAGACAGCCTTTGTCCTGTGACCAAAGCTAACTGCTGCTCTCAAAGTGACCTTCTCCCTGTCAATTCTCTCTTGAGGCCCAGTTCCGGGATCTGCTCTTCCTCAGGACTCTATATGTTAACAGGTGATGCCCATCGGCAGCCCACAGCCTGGGGCTCCCAGACAACTCAGCTCCCCTTCTGCCCTCACATCTCTCCTCTCCCTCTGTAGCTTTGTCTTCCTCAACTCCTCTTCCTGTGTAGGCGCCATCTCCTTCCTGTTGGGGAGCAGATTGATATGGCCATACCTATGCTTATCAAACAAACATCTGGTAGCAAACAGGAGTCAGAGAGTTTGTACAACCTCCCCAGGAGCAGAGGAGGTCCCAGCACTCTGCTGTTTGGGTGACTAGCCAGCAGTTTGTGTGAAGGCTTCATTCAAGGCCAACACAGCCATATCCCATGGGGCAGGACTGAGTCAACCTCACAGCTGTTGTTCAGCAATCAGGATTCCTCCTAACCTAATGGATAGAGCCAGGGATGGCACCTGGGGTGTGGTCATCAAGTGTTCCTGGGGCAAAGCCCTGGGACCTGACTGGAGTCTTGTAGCCCTTCTGTGCAGGTGAGAAGCATCTCAGAAGTATCTGAGCCCTTTCTAAGAATTTGTCCATTTCTTCCAGGTGGTCCATTTTATTGACATATAGTTGCTGGTAGTCATCTCTCATGATCCTTTGTATTTCTGCAATGTCAGTTGTCTTCTCCTTTTTCATTTCTAATTCTGTTGATTTGAGTCTTCTCCCTTTTTTCTTGATGAGTCTGGCTAATGGTTTATCAATTTTATTTACCTTCTCAAAGAACCAGCTTTTAGTTTTATTGATCTTCATTATTGTTTCCTTCATTTCTTTTACATTTATTTCTGATCAACCCAATCCAAAAATGGGCAGAGGACCTAAATAGACATTTCTCCAAAGAAGATATACAGATGGCCAACAAACACATGCAAAGACACTCAACGTCACTAATCATTAGAGAAATACAAATCAAAATAATTGATTGATACAATGATACAATTGATGCAATTGACACAATGAGGTATCACCTCACAAACCGGCCAGAATGGCCATCATCAAAAAATCTACAAACAATAAATGCTGGAGAGGGTGTGGAGGAAAGGGAACCCTCTTGCACTGTTGGTGGGAATGTAAGTTAATATGGCCACTATGGAGAACAGTATAGAGGTTCCTTAAAAAACTAAAAATAGAACTACCATATGACCCAGCAATCCCACTATGGGGCATATTCCATGAGAAAACCATAATTCAACAAGAGTCATGTACCACAATGTTCATTGCAGCACTATTTACAATAGCCAGGATACGGAATCAACTTAAGTGTCCATCAACAGATGAATGGATAAAGAAGATGTGGCACATATATAAAATGGAATATTACTCAGCCATAAAAAGAAACAAAATTGAGTTATTTGTAGTGAGGTGGATGGACCTAGAGACTGTCATACAGAGTGAAGTAAGTCAGAAAGAGAAAAACAAATACCATATTCTAACACATATATATGGGATCTTAAAAAAAAAGGTTCTGATGAACCTAGGGGCAGGATAGGTATAAAGATGCAGATGTAGAGAATGGACTTGAGGACCCAGGGAGGGGGAAGGGGAAGCTGGGACAAAGTGAGATAGTAGCATTGACATATACACACTACCAAATGTAAAACAGATAGCTAATGGGAAGCAGCCGCATAGCACAGGGAGATCAGCTCGGTGCTTTGTAGTCACCTAGAAGGGTGGGATAGGGAGGGTGGGAGGGAGACCCAAGAGGGAGGGGATATGGGGATATACATATACATATAGCTGATTCACTTTATTGTACAGCAGAAACTAACACAACATTGTAAAGCAATTATACTTCAATAAAAATGTTAAAAAAAAAAAAAGAAATGTAGATTGAGGTTGATTGATTGATGTTTAAATGTAGAGGATGGAATGAGTGGATGGCAGCTGAGGAAATCGGGCTTCATCCTCTGGGCAGCTAGATGGTAGCAAGATCGGGTTTGAACAGGGAACCCTACTCAATACTCTATAATGGCCTATATGGGAAAAGAATCTAAAAAAAAAAAAAAAGAGTGTATATATGTGTATGTCTAACTGATTCACTTTGCTGTACACCTGCAACTAGCACAACATTGTAAATCAACTATACTTCAATTAAAATTTATTTATTTATTTAAAAAAAAGTACTGAGCCATCCATCACCTTGAAGGCTGCACCAATTAGAGCCCATCTCTAGCACTCATCCTGTTTGGTGGACATTGTATTTGTACGACAGCCTGTTGGTAGGTCATTGTCGCCAGTGAAATCCCACTTATCCTTTGTATGAAATAAAAACCTCTGCAAGCAAAGGCTCACAAACAACGACAGCGGAGAGGAACATATCTGCACCTTCTGTCAAAAACTGAGGTGTATTCCTGATCTAGAGAAAGCTCCTTAAAATAGAGAAAAAGAATGAGCAAATACTGGATAGAAAAACAGGCAAAAGACCTGAACAGGCAGTTCATAGATAAAGAAAGGAAAATGGCCCCTAAACATCACAAAATATTCAACTGCACTCACAATAAGAGATGCAAATTAAGACAGTACTGAAAGTAGCACTTTCTCACCTCAGATACTATTGTAGGAGGTTCACATGGAAATTTTTTTAAAATGCTATAATATTGTAGGAGAAAGTTAAAAAGTAGGAGCAAAAACTTTCCATGTAAGAGAAAATACACATAGGCATAAATTTTTAAAAGTTAGGAATATCCTGCAATGTAAAAGTTAAGATGGAATATCCACATGAACTCATAACTCATCCACTAATAAGCCATGAAAGAAGGATGGCCCATTGTCAATGAGCACATCCAGCATTTCGACTTTGATTTCTAAGTGCCATTCCCCATTCTATAGAAACTAGGATTTGATGGCTGATTCCAGCTCTGGGGTAAGGAAAACACAGGGTAGGCTGGATGTTTTTTACTACCAGAGAGTAAGAAGAAATCCAGAGACCAATGGAGGCTTGTCACAAGCATACCAGGGCCAGCTTGAAAGTGTTCCCACTGGTCACATTCAGGACAGAGGTTTGAGCATCAATAATAATAATAAATAGTAGTAACTTATTTTATAAAAGTGAATAAATGAAATTCATAAATCCAGAGGAGTGTGTGTGTGTGTGTGTGTGTGTGTGTGTGTGATTAAAAAAGAGAAAGAAAGAGGGAAAGAAGGCAAAAGTAACTTTCAGAGGTACCTTTACTTCTTCTTTAGAAGGAATTGTAATTGCTTGAGAAGGAACCAGAGCTAATCAGGTAATAAGAGAAAACTCTCATTATAGGAGAATGTCAGTCAGGAAAGATAGAATTTTGAAGACCACCATTTTGTGAGTTGTTGGGTTCAATCAGTGTTTTCCTTTTTCTTTTTTTTCTCTCTCTTTTATTACACATTCCTCATCCGCCTACCAGGCTCTTAGAACTCTTGCTGTCCGTGCCCTGAGAGCACGGTTCTCTTGCACCAGGGAAGGCCCAGAGGAAGGCAGGGCACAGGGCTTGCTGGGGAGAGAAGGCTTCAGTTCAGCCTCTCTGGTAATTCTCGCAATATACACAAAAACTCACCATACCTATAGCTTCATCTCTATTTCTAGGAATTGTTCCTTAAAAGATACTGGCCCAAAGACACAAAAATGCCTGTAGAATTCATGTGGTTTTGTTCATCAGAACAGACCATTAGAAACTAATCTATAATACATAAGCATTATAATAAAATACAACCAAAAATAAAATGACAATGTCACATTTTATAATCATAAAATATAAGATAAACTCATTCTTTTTTTTCTTTTAAATCACAGTTTTCCATTCACCAAAGAAATAGAGCCAAGCAAGAACTAACAATAGGTGATAGAACAATTAGATGAGAGAACAATCACATATCGTTAAAGCCCCCCGCCCCCTGCCACCAAGTTCAAAAGGAAAAATGTATCTTCATTAGGGAAAGACAGTTATTATCTTAAGCAGCATCGATAATGGTGGGAAAACCTGCCACGTGCCCATAAAGTACAGCCATACAACATCCAATTATCATTGCCAAGCATACTCAACTTGAATCAAGACTTTAGACCTACCCGCAGTTTACTGGAAATGCAGGGGATAGAACACGTTAAAGTACCACAAAGAAGCCATCAAGCAGCCCCCAAAATGGGACTTTCTATAAACGATAAGCTTGGTCTTTTCAAAAAATTGCTGTCATTAAAAAAAAACAGGGGGACATTCTAGATTAAAAGACACTAAGGAGTTATAATAATTAAAAGCCATTCATGGGCTTCCCTGGTGGCGCAGTGGTTGAGGGTTCGCCTGCCGATGCAGGGGACACGGGTTCGTCCCCCGGTCCAGGAAGATCCCACATGCTGCGGAGCGGCTGTGCCCGTGAGCCATGCCGCTGAGCCTGCGCGTCCGGAGCCTGTGCTCCGCTGCGGGAGAGGCCGCAACAGTGAGAGGCCCGCGTACCGCAAAAAAAAAAAAAAAAGCCATTCATAATCCTTGATGTGCTTCTGTCTGAAAGAGAAAACCATAAAAGGCATTTTGGGGATAACCAGGGATGTTTAGGCATGGGCTAAATAGTAGGTGAAGTTAGGGAACTGTCCATTCTCCCGGCTGGGAGGCCCCGACTGTGTAGTGGTGCCAAACCAAAGCCTAGGGCTATGATCTGGACCCACAGTCCTCTCCAGATCGGACCGGCCTGATTCCCTGGACCTTGCTTCTGTGCTCCCTCGATGGGAAGTGGAATGAGGTGTCAGCAGGGTGTTCTCTGAGCGTCTCCTGAGACGGTCCAGAACCCAGAGGATTCTTGCAAGGAGAAGGAACATGCCTTGATCTCAACTGGCCCACGTAGGAGGGAGCCCAAAGCCTTGGCCAGCTCCCCGTCCTGATTCTCATCCGAGGCAGAAATACAAAAAGAATTCCTTCCCAACTTCTGATTTTGACCTTGGACCCGAGTTTAGGTAACTGGAGAATTTTCTGAATTCACTGCTTACCCTTGCCTAGTTCATCCTGATTCATCCTTTAGGACATGGTTGCTCTGAGAAGCCTTCCTTGAATGCCACTGCCCTTGATCATCTCTAAGTGACCTCCTTTGTGTCCCTGTAACACCCTGTTCATACCTCAGTTTGTGTTATTTTGCAATGTTGTGTTTGTATGTTACCCTGCTCCTTCCGTCATGGGCTCCTTAAGCCAGGAAGCTATGTGTGGCCATCTGCCCGGAGATTAGCACTGGACCTGGCCCATGACAGCGAGTCAAGGACCATTAGTAGAACTGGCAACAGTTGGCAAGAGGCGCACAGGAAATATTCCCCGGTGGTGGTGGGGACCTCGACGGTAATTGGATACACCTTGGCTGAGCTGAGCTGGAAGCATCCAAGCTGAAGTCATCTTGGGAAAAACAGGCAGAACGAGCCCCGGGTACCTGGCCAGGAGTGGAAGGAGGGAGTGAATATCAGTTTGTCACCTCTCTGCAGGGCAGCCTCGTGGGAGCTGGTGCCACCTTTACGACCAGCACCCAACAACTGGCCGGTGTTCATTCACGCATCTGTGTGCCGAGAACATCATTGCAGTTCTGGGCCACTTCAGGGCCGTTTGCAAACAGATGACGTGAAAGATGCCACATTCCAAGAGAGCTGGGAGCAAGTCCACAGCTTAATGCAGAAACAGCATGTTCCCTTTTGTTTCGCTTTATCTTCTCTGTCAAACTTACCCCTCCTCAAATCAGACACTTAGGAAGCTCCAGGGCCTAGCAAACTTAGGACACATAAAATTTGCAGAAAACTGTTAAAACCGCAACATCAGTGAGATTTCCAGCAGACTCTTCCCATTTTCAGTGCTCTGAGGTATGGGAATCTATCTGGAGCGAGTCCCAGGAATGAATTCCAAATGACCTGGAAGGAATCCTAAGTGAAGAGGGACACAGACTTGCACCGTCCCAGCTCTGCTCAGAGAGGCAACAACGGTGGGAAACAAAAGCATATAAGGGTGGACCTGGGCTCTCAGCTTGCCTGTGAACCTAGAGGGTGACCTGTCTGCCGGCTCTGGGCCTCCTGTCCCCTCAGACCTGAGAGGAGCAGACCGGGGCTCTGTTATCCCAGACCTCAGGCCGCGGCTCTGGGACACATGCAAAACTGCCTGGCACAGAGCATGTGCCCAATCCGTGTTTGAAAAGTGAATAAATGTCCAGCCTCACCTCCTATCCCTCCCTTCTTTGCCTCCCTTTCCTCTACCTGAGTCTTCCTGATAACATAAGAAACCACTTTTCCCTCTTAGCAAACATGAACTCATCCTTAGAGGGATTCAGGCTACCAAATTGCCCTCCTTCTTCCCATACAGGGAGAATTAGAACTCACCAGTCTCTGTCCTGGGGCTCCTCTCCTGAAGGAAGAGCTTTCCTGCAGCTAAATAACCATTGGGAGGCGCCAGGAAGCACAGAGCCATGTCCTGATGACTCAGGTCGGGGGCCTCTGGACCTTGCCTCCGTTGTCTCTGGATCCCCTTAGTTCTGCTTAAGATGCAAGTTCCCTGTGCCCAAGCCCAGAGCCTCTGCATCAGCCGTCCTGAGACAGTTCTCCAGAATCTTCACCCAGATGTTCAGATGGGATGTTGGAAAGGTACCCCTTCAGTCTTGAGGATGGAGACACACGACTCTCGCTCTGCACAGGCCACCTCCGCCTCTCGAGACCCTTAGCATAGCCTTTCCTTCAAGAGCTCCGTGACTCCAGGATCAAACACCTCTCACCTTGGAAAGAGCGTGTTTCAGGTGGAAGGGCAGAGTCGGCACCCAAGATGGAGCTGGGGGTTCTCCAATGAACTCACAGTGTTTTCCAAACTGCCCCCTACCTTGGGCTTTTCCTTCCTTAGGTTTCAGAGTTGGCCTGATCTTCAAGCTCTGCTGTAACTCCAAGTTACTGTATCTCGTGCTTGTCTCCTAGTGGCCTAGAAACCCCTCGAGGGTGGGAGCTGGGTACCCGGTGTCTGCGTGAGCCCCACGGTGCGTGGCACACAGCAGAGCACGCGCTCAGCAGGCATAGACAGGTGTGCTGGGATGCAGCTGGCCAATGTTGACTTGACCACTGAATAATGATGGGCTAAATAAATAGAATTCATGAGGACAGCTTATAGTCTCAGAGGGATTGCCCTGGAAATCCAGGGACAGGAGAAAAAGCCATTGTGCCCTATGCCTTGGTGGTGAGTCACAAACTTTGAAAAGAGACGCGGGTGTTATGGACTATGCCCTCTTGTCCAAAGCAAAGATGAATTCAGTGTCCTGGGGTGACCAAACAATGTTTTACACTTAATGCCTTTTAATCAGTGACTCCAATAAATACTCTGGATGAAGAGATTCATAACATCCCATAATTCCGGTCAGTCCAGCTCAGAATAACATCCCCTCCTGAAGAGAACCAAAGCACAGCAGAGTGAGGAAGCCAAGTTGTGGCTTATGTGAATGATATCTTATCAGCTTATAAAAGGGAACTGTCAATCACATTTAAGACTTCAAAATATTTTAGAGTATTTACACTGTCACGGTGGAACCAATGAATCTAACTGGCACATAAATGGGAACACGTGACTTACAGCGCAGTTGTCCATGGATTAAAACTCCTAAAACTTCTGTGAAATGAGTATTAGTAATTTGTTTTACAAATTAAGTGACTCAGAATAAGTCATATTAGGCAAATTTTCTAAACTCCCAACACACTCGCCCTGAAATCTTACAGATTCTGTCAAATCTCACTGCCTTATTACCATTTCATAACCATAGCCTCCTAGAATGTCAGACTTGGAAAGGGCCCATAAATAATGCTTTAAAATATTTAATAAAAAGTAATTTATACACATTACAAAAAAATTAAACTGTAGAGTAAAGTACAACCAGGAAGGGAACTCTCCCTCCCTCCCCAACCGTGAAACTCCACAGTCAGATGACACCATCATAACTAGCTTCTTGTGTGTCCTTCAAACACACACAATCATATCTGTGTGTGTGTACATGTGTAGATCTTGCTTATTTGCACAAATGGAATATATTATGCATATTGTACTGTGTCTTGTTTTTTCAATTAAAAATATAACTTGGTTCCTGATCAGTGCATCTACCTATGCATCATGCTCTTTTTTCCCCTATTTTATAGATATACCGCAAATTACTTAATGAGTCACCTATTATTGGACAATTATTTTTTTCTAGCATTTTGCTACAATTAAAATGAACATTCTTGTATATCTTTTTCTAATGGGTACCTAAGGAGAATTCCTGGGACAAAAGGTCAAATTGCCTCCAAAGAGGAAGCAAAAATGTGCCCCTCAATTAAAAGGGTACAAAATGCATATTTTCACTCAACTTCATCAACACAGTGTATTAAGATTTTTTCTTTTTTTTTGCAGTACGCGGGCCTCTCACTGCTGTGGCCTCTCCCGTTGCGGAGCACAGGCTCCGGACACGCAGGCTCAGCGGCCATGGCTCACGGGCCCAGCCGCTCCGCGGCATGTGGGATCCTCCTGGACTGGGGCACGAACCCGCGTCCCCTGCATCAGCAGGAGGACTCTCAACCACTGCACCACCAGGGAAGCCCTGTATTAAGATTTTTACATGTTTTATCAATCTAAGAGATAAAAATGTTGTCTCATTTGAATTTTTATTTTCGTAAAGAGTGAAGCTTTTTACCCAAAGTTTAAAATCCATTTGTATTTCTTTGTCCATGAAATGTTTATTCAAGTCTTTTACACAATTGTATATTAGATCATGACTTTTCCTAATTGTCCTATAAGAGCTCTTTACACATCAAGAAAGGAAGATTTGCATTTATTATTTATATGGTAAAATTCTTTTTGCCCCCAACTTGTTATTTATTTTTTTACTTTGGGTAATTTTTTATGCCAAGTCAGTAAATTTATATATTTTTTTTTTTTTTTTTTTTTTTTTTTTTGGTGGTACATGGGCTTCTCACTGTTGTGGCCTCTCCCATTGCAGAGCACAGGCTCCGGACGCGCAGGCTCTGGACGCGCAGGCTCAGCGGCCATGGCTCACGGGCCCAGCCACTCCGCAGCATGTGGGATCCTCCTGGACCAGGGCACGAACCTGTGTCCCCTGCATCGGCAGGCGGACTCTCAACCACTGCGGCACCAGGGAACCCTAGTTTATTTTTTTAATTGTGGTGTATGGATTTTATTTCCTGCTAACCAAGTTATTTTCCACACCAAAGCTATATAAATAAAATTCTTACATGTTTTGTTCTAGTATTTCTTAAATTGGATTTTACACCTTAAATTTATGATCCATAAGGAATTTACATTGGTATATAAGGTATGAACTGAGAGCCCCGATTGATTTATTTGTCAAATGGTTATTTGTTCAACAATGTTTCTTATATAATTCATGTCTTTCTCACTGATCTTAAATGCTACATTTATCATATACAAAATTTATATATATATTAGAGTCTATTTTTATACTCATTTTTATTCTATTGTTCTTATCTATTTTTATACTAACTGCCAAATCCTTTATCTTACTAAAGCTTCATAATACATATAACATCTGGAGAGATATTTTTTTTTACCTCATTTATTTTCCAGCTTCAGATTTTTCTATTTATAGAAGAACAATATGTTTTTGAAATTTAGAGTTTGACAAGGTAAAAAATTCTGTCGGAAATTTTTTTACTGGGATTATATTTAATTTATATTGCCAAAGTATCTATTCATTCTAAATACAAGGCATGTTTCCATTCTGAATCTTTCAGCAGAATTCTAATTTTTTTATATAGATATTCTATGTAGTTTGGTTTATTCTTAATTATTTTAATCATTGGTGAAATAGTAAACATAAACTTTTCAATTGAAGAAACTATTTTTATATCTATATTCTCTCTATCTATAGATATAGATCGAGAGAGAGAAAGAGAGAGGAAGTCATATACTAGAACTAAGACCAAAACCAAAATATAGTCAGTCACCTTAACAAAGACTGAAGGTAAGTTGACAGGACCAATGGGATCTGCCAATAATTGAAACACCTGCCAGAACAAGGCTCAACAACCACAAAGGAAACATAACAATACTTCTTATATTACGTCATATACAATGTTCAACATAGAATCAAAAATTATGAGAAAAAGCAGGAAAAATGTGACCCCTAATCAAGATGAAAAGCGGTCAATAGAAATTTAAGTATGTTGGAGAATTTAAAGGCAAAGAGATACATTAAGAGTGAACAGGAGACAAGTCAAAACTATAAATAAATAGACCAAAAGTATATTCTAAAACAGAAGAGTAGAATGTCTGAAACAAAAAATTCATTCAGATACTCCTACAAGCAGTTTAGACAATGAGGAAGAAAGAAGTCACAAACTGGAAACAGACCAATAGAAATTTGACCAACTGAAAAACACAGAGAAGAAAGATTAAAAAAAAAAAAAGTATATATAAACAGAGCCTCAGTGACCTGAGGGAGAATTACAAGCAATTGAATAAATATACAATTGGATGCCCAGAAGGAGAGAAGAGACAAAATAGGTCAAGAAAAAAACTTGGGGAAATAAAGGCTGAACTATTTTCAAGTTTCATGAAAGGCATCAACCTACAGATTTAAGAAGCACAGCAGTCTGTTATTGGGATTAAATAAAAATAAAACCATACCTAGGCACATCAGAGTAAAACTGTTGTAAACCAAAGATAAAAAGAAATATTTTGAAAGCAGTCAGATAAAAGCAATACATTAAATACACACAGAATAGAACTAATTACTCCTGACTTCTAATCAGGAAATAAAAAAAACAAAAAAAACAAAACATAGGCCAATGGATAAAGTAATGAAACCTTAAAGTACTGAAAAATTAAAACTGTCAATCCTGTAATTTACATTCATTGAACATATCCTTTGAAACAAGGATAAAAAGAAACATTTTTCAGAGAAATGAAAGCTAAGGAAGCATACTTGCACTATAAAAAATGATAAAGTTCTTTATGAATGATAATAATATCAGAACAAAACTTGGAAATACAGGAAGGAATAAGGAGCACTATGAATTGTCAAATTCATACATGGATAAATATTAAAGATTGTGATGCTCTTTTGTTATATACTAATGAACAGCTACTCCAATTTCCCTGGTATGTCCTCAAAATACTTAGCCCAAACACTAGCTTCTTAAGCCATTTCAGAGGACATCCTGGTGGTTCTGCCACAGCCATCAGCCCTGTGCTAGTGTCTCCATCACTGATTAACAGCCTCACAAGGGCATCCTGGTGAACACTGCCTAGCATACTGATGTGAATCACTAAGCAGTTCCTCAATACATAGGTGCTGAAAGCTTCGGGTAAAGACCAAAGAGTGAAAACATTTTTACTTTACTCATCCCTATAAATAATTACCAAAAAAAAAAGATTAATATATAGGAAATTAAAAATCTAGATCTTCAATAACGTAAATGACAAAGAAAAAAATCCTGCACAACTCCAGGTTACAAACTTCCAGTAACACCCCCTCTCACACTCAATTCACACATCTCAGCAGATTCTGGAAGGGTGTATGCCTCAAGCCTGGCCAGTTACATTCTCCACCTGTTGATGTGTGAACGAGCAGACACAGGCCACACTGGACTAAAGCCTCAGCGCCAGGCCTTTTGCTGGAATTAGGTTCTTTTTCTGGGACAGTTGCTGAGCCACTGCTGGTCATTGTTGCCACCATATGCGGGAAGCCAGGCTGAGCATGAAGCCAACACAGGTGAAAGTAACAGAAAACGCTCTTTAGAAAAGAGTATAGATTTGGGACTTCCCTGGTGGTCCAGTGGATAAGACTCTGTGCTTCCAATGTAGGGGGCACAGTTTCGATCCCTGGTCAGGGAACTAAGATCCCACGTGCCAAGTGCCATGGCCAAAAGACATTTTAAAAATTTTTTAAAATTAAAAATAAGAGTATAGACTCATGATATTACTGAGTATCTGGATCCAGACATAATTAGAATCACTGATTCAGTCAACTTTTTCTGTTTGACATATTTTGAGTTATTTTGCTTGAAGCCCAAAGAGTCATTGTTAGGACAGCATCCAGGGAGAAGCTGGATTTCACATTACTTCTTTTTTGCAATACTCACCGCCAGAGCAGAGAGAATGACATCCATGATGCTCCTATTCAATGTTGTCCAAGATGGACATTTTCAAGGGTGTAAGAGCATGTGGGACCCAGCTTCCATAGCTCTTTTTGAAGACAAAACAAGTCAAAATTGAACAAAAAGACTACTTGACAATTACATTCAGTCAAGCAAGAAATGAATTGAAATAAAGGACTTTGTTGTATACTTAAATGGATTTGCTGCTCTCATAATTCCTTTCTCCAAGACTTCTTTATTTTTAAAACTAAAAATCTGTGGGAAGTATGGATACAGAAGGGAATGTACTAGTCACATTATTCTTTCATTGTCAGCATTTATAGCAGTGCTTGGAGTTGGCACAATAGGACTTAAACGATCGGTCTTCACACGTTCGAGTGTCTTTTAGGTAAATGTGAACCTAATAAAATCCCCAGAGCTTCAGATGAGGAGACGAAGGTCTCCCAAGTAAGTTGGTCCCAGAGGTCACACCGTACTTTGGAGAGGCAAGGGGTCCGAGGCCCATCTGCTCCAGGATGAGTATGTGACCTTGGCTGCCTCAGTTATCAGTTGAGGAAATTAGTATTTTCACTTCCAAATTATGTTCTATGCACGTGACACTTCCACTTCCACTCCCCAAAGAATTTTCATTTAGTCAGAGAGTGAATGTAAAATGTGATTTTATGTTTCTCTGGAATTGTCGCCACATTTTTCCCCGTAAGAGTGATTCATTTCAAAACCTTCAATTAATGAAGAGGAGATGGGTGTTGCTGTTATCCACATAAATATCACGTCTCAGTACCTCATCCCAAAGAGCGGCTGAAAAGAGCTTATCTCTCACAGACCTGAGTGACAGTGCATTGAACACGTAGTCCAAAATAATCACCCGTGCTCGGTGCACTAAATCTGGGAATATCGTGCTTTCCTTGAAGTGTTGGTATGTCTCCTAGCCCCAACCTCTGCGTTGAAACTTGCTCCTATCTGTCCCAGGTGGAATTTAATTCCTAATGTTTAAACTCCCCCGAAGCAAAATACGCATGTTCTGTGATTTTGGAAAATTTTTCTTCCCTTGTGTTAACTGATTGTTTAAAAACAAATGAACCCCAAATCCACCCAGATCAGGTCAATTTCCTCTCCCTGCCATCTGGTCCAGAAAGACAAAAATAGGGAATTTTCCTGTGCTGACTTTACACTCCAGAGGAAAGAAGGCAAAACAGTGTGGGAAAATGTCTTGGTTGTGCTGAGGCCTTGGAGAAGACCCAATGGCTGAGCGTCCCCTGGGGTGTGGGCTGGAAATGTGATGAATGAGCCGGCCAAGGAGCCCTGCCTCCCTCCCCAGCATATGTTTTTGTACTTTCTTCCTAATATATTGCAGGATTATTGCTAAGGCGTGAACGGTTCTGGAACTCCTCCCCATCCCTTAAGACTCAGCCAGCCCACCCCACGTTTTACTTGAAACATAAACTACTTGGAAAGACAAGGCCCTCGCGATTGTTATAAGGGTGCAAATCATTAACAACGAAGGTGCACCTGTGCGTCATCTGGAGCTTTCCAAACGGCAATGAGTTTCACATCTTTTAGGGGGAAAAAAACGGAGAACATCACCATGTTTTATGGATACGCGACAGATCCAGAACATGTAGGAGCGTGTGCACCCGCACTTAGAACCGTATCGGGATTTCTGTAAAAAATTGTTTCCTGAAAAAACACATCTGCCCAAAACGTTCCCATCCATTATAATAAATGTGGAAAATGTCATCCTTAGGTTTCTGAGCTCTGAGTAATGATTGCATCAAAATAGAGATTTTAGTACTTCTTTGAATTTTCCAAAGTTTTTTGAGCCTTTTTTATGGGTCAGTGAAGATTGTTTGTTTTTTTTTTAAACTCTCAGAGACAAAAAGCTATTTTTGTCCAAAGCTTAATGAACTCAAAAATCTAGGAAACGGGATTTCTGTTTAGATCTGCATAAGGTTCCTGTTGGTCCACACAAGAAAGTCTACAGGGGAGGAGAGGAGATCCAAATATTAGGTTTCTGATGCAAAATCTACAAAAGCTAAATGTTCAGAATTTCTCTCAAGCAGTGAAGTGTCAAATCAGACAGGAGGAGGAATTCCGGAAGTTGAGTTTTTTCAAATGCGGTAGGTAAAGGGAAGGGACAGAAAGGCGTGCTCTGGCCATGGGGTGTTGCCTTGTACACAGGTGTTGTGTGTGCAGCCTGGGGCTGGTCTACACCGGCCCTCCTGCTCTGCATCCCCAGACACTTGCACCAGTAACCGAGACAGGAGAGGCCCACAGAACAGGTGAGAGCCAGGGGCCAAAGGCAAGAGAATGTACACAGCAGGAAACCCAGCCAATGGCAAACACGCTCAGATGCCTTAGGAAACTCATCTGCACACAGTCGGGGTGGTTGGCCCCTATTTCATCGTTCGCCTTTTCACAGCCTCCTGTGTCTGCCATTTCAGGTGGCCTCACTTTCCCTTTCTCCTGTCAGCCCCTCCACCTGCCACGCACCCTCTAGGAATCTCGATGGCTTGTTTGATGTCTGGGTCATGTGGGGTCATCACTGCCCAGGGAGCCTCATGGGTTTTACCACGTGAGTTTTCCTCGAGGGCAGAAAGGGCGTCTGGGACCCATTCCATGTTGCCTTTCCTCCATCAGCCATTGTCCTCTCTTGCTGCTCCTGGACCGGGGAGGAAAAGAAAATGGGAGCTGGAATTTAAAGCTTAAATTGGAGGGAGGGAATTAGAAGAAGTAAAAAGAAAGAGAGGGATTAGAACCCAAATAGTGTCAACTTTGCCTTTGAATCAGATCTAACCACCCCAATCAGTTCTATTAATTCTAATCCCACCAGTAATTAATTTATTTTGAGCAATAGTAGTAGATATAATTTGTTTAAATTTTATGCAGATAATCTAAAAATTTCCAGCTGATGTAGCAAAACATACAGACAAAAACTCATAAAAGTCACCACAGGGATGAACAAAGCTGTATTCACACATGAAGCCATGAACTGTGGAAGACACTGAGGCATCTGGTCAACCCCTCAGTGCCTCAGTTTCCTCATCAGGGAATCATGGGTACCACAGCTCTCAGCCTCCTTGGTGGTTATGGGGATTAAAGGACTGTCTATGGGAAGCCCATGGAACACCATTTGATAAATGGTGTTGGCTTCTCCTATTGCAGGAAGTTGCTGGTTAGCCTTTAGTCCCCAGATACTTGCTGTGCTTCAGGTAGGGCCCTGCACAGAGCCCATCCCCATGAGCTTCTGCTAAATAAATGAGCTCAGAGCATAACTTTGAGAGCTGATGAGAGCATGCTGTCTTTACAGCTTTGCCAGGTCTCACTTCTGTCCTACAAAGAAGCCACCACAGTGACCAGTACAGGAGGGTTGGGCAGTGGTTGGGTAGAGTGTCCATATCCCATCTCCTCCGAGGAACTGGCCTCTTCTAAACCACCGGGCAGGCTGGCAAAGGAGGAGCCGCAGCCCAGCGGTAGCAACCACTGAGACTCTGGGATTATTCAAGGACAACTTCCAGACAAACGTTCCAATGTGCTGCCCACATGGAGACAGGGAAGGAAGGCAGATGGTGGGAGGCATGGTTAACTGATGGAGTTCTGGATGAGGTCTGGGTCTAGATTGGGGGCTTACTTGCTGCTAAACATACGGACAGTAGCTCAGAACCTGCATCGGGATAAACGGGAGGGCCCTCATTCCCTTCCAGATGGAGGAGGGCACTTCGGGGCAAATGCGTTGCCTGGCCTACAGGTTACAGGTGGTGTGTGATCCCATGACAGAAGCACCCTAGCAGGGATGCGTTTACTCCTGGCTTTTAATTCATTGCCCCTCTTTAGCTTCAAGGTGCCAGGGACAGAGGCGACTTTGGGTTTCCGGTGCTTTGTGCTCGTGCGTCCTCCCAGCCTGGAACATTCCAAACCCGTAAGAGGGAAAGGAGTCACCAGAACAACCATTGGCATAATAGTTTTTTAAAACAATCCATCCCCGGAAATGAAATGGGGATTCCAGGTCCCTGTGGCAATAAACTAGAGCCCACAACCCCCTTTTAAAAATGTAACGTTCCCCCTCTCCCCCAAAATGTTTATCTTATCTGTTTTGAAGACTTAAAAGGCAAACAACACAGTAATTATCTTCAGGAAAACGGGAAGTATAAGAGCCAGAGCGAATGAGTCATACTTCTGTTTTCTTTTGTTCCTTCCATAACTGTTTCCTTTGGAGGCATCTGAATCATGGTTATTAATTTATCTCTATGTGATTTCCAGCTGCTGATCACGTGTTAAACCATCCAAGAAGGGGAACAAGAGAGGGGTCTGGGGACCAGAACTTTCCTCAAAGTGAAAAGCAGGTATTTAAAGTCACGAACCCTGGCACCCACGTCCCCTGGCAACCCCCGCTGCCTCTCCAGGAGGCGCCCGACCCAGCAAGTGACGAAGGGGAATCAGCCAGAGCGTGGAGTTTGCCGTACGTGGGGAAGGAGCCTGGGAAGTTGAACACCTCGGAGTCAGCTCTGAAGCCAGACAGGGTGAAGGAGAGGAAGCCCACGGCTAGATGATTCCAGGTGGGAGCCTGCTGCCTGGTCCACAGACGGCTACCTGTGCACCTACGGTGTGCTCTGCCCTAGTTCAAAAGTGACCACAGCACAAACACCACCTGGACTCATAAGGGCCCCTTAGCACCTTGTATCGGTAGTTGGGAAGTGTGGGAGTGGCCCTGGGTGTGAGCTTGGTGTGAAAGGGCCGAGGGTTTCCGGTCTGGGGACAGAGACCCACCCTTTCCTCGGGCTTCCACCTCTCACATTAGCTGCCTGAGAAAATCACTTGAAATCAACATGCGAAGAGCCTGTCTAAATTGGGAATAATGGCACCTACCCCAGCAGGAAGGGAAAGAGCTGGGGAAACATCCACGTGGAACACCCACACGGTATCCACATGGAAAGGCAGCCTGAGGTCAGCCGCCTCACGTAGGTCGAGGTCAGATAAGGATTTTGGAGACTCAAGGAAGGGAAAGATTGCTTCTAAATTTGGGGGACGGAGTGTGCAAAGGAACCGTTTGGAGGGGGCAGGTATGAATTTGGGGGTGGGTCTAAGGAGGGGAAGGAGAGCTTGGGGACAGCAGGAGCAAAGGCACAGAGACAGGAAGGACTTCCATATTCACAGGGTAGACCAGAGTGGCTGAGCCCTTGGCTTCAGGAAAGAGACGAGGGGGGGCTGGAACATGTCCGGCAGCCAACTGAGGGCACAGGTAAGGGAATAGTCACCTACAAGGTGACTATCGGGCCACCGAGGAACAGAGCCTTTGGCTTTGTTGCCTTTAGAAGTGAATTTGATGTAAGGCATTCACTTATCAACAGAGTGCGTGCAGAGTGGGAAATGGCCCATCTTGGTTCATAGCAACGGATATTATAAAGCTTCTGAGTTGAAAATGGTGTCAAGGAGAAAGGAAAGATTGCCATCCCCTCGCCCAGTTCCGCAGTCTCTTTCCTCCCAGTCGGTGTGGGATTAGCGCCCCTGGGGACCCTGGAAGGCAGGGTCCCTGTCCTAGCGCTCTGTCTACCGTGTGTATCAGGGACAGTTGATGGACGGGGTAGTCTTGGAGGGACTTGAATTTCAGAGTGACTTCAACACCTTTTGTGCTGGTCCAGCGACACACAAAGCCTCAGGGTGTAGAATCCACTTTGTAGTTCTCTCTCTGTAAACACGACACACAAACAACCTGCCTAGAGGCCCTGATGGGTCACCAGGCGAGCCGGGTCCCTCTGCAGTGGCTGTCAGTGGCCAGCGGGGGCCAGGCTCTGGGCTGTAATAACGTGATCGCAGGCAGGACGACAGCCGCCATGCGGTGTAGAGGGAATATGGTAATATTCTGAAATGGCAATTCTCCTAAATAAATAGCACATCAACTTACTTAAACCTAATCATAAATGGTACAAATTGGGCCCATGTGCAAACAGAAACCTGAGCTCGACTCCGGAGTTAAAGCAGCCATTGTCTCTTTCCTGACCTGGGCTCGAAAGCCTTGCGTGTCCGATTACATCTGTTAAAACGATTTGAATGCCAGCCCCGTATTTTAATTATAAGTATATAAAAATTTTTAATAAGACGGCATTCTGGGCTTGCTAAGCTTTTAAAATGCTCTTTGGGGGTGCAGCGGGTAGAGGAGAATTCCGTGTGCCCCAGACCCAATGCCAGCATCTAATGATTGAATGTTTTCCTGCAATAAATTGAAAAACTCTGGTTTGTAAAAATGGATCCAAATCGCTTGGCATTAGAAAGGTAATTTGTTACGTGGCTTCCAACGTGTTGGACCTTGGTGAGGAGCTGCCATTGCCAAAGAAAGGGAAAGATACAAGAGGAAGCCCGAGGCTCCTCACTCCGCCCCTGAGGATAGTCTCCACCCGCCCTCCCCCACCCTCCCCTCCCTCCCCCTTGCCTCACTTTCTCACGGCTCCGAAAAAGAGGTTCTGCCGCCCAAAACACGGATGGGGGTGTCTCAGGGCTAAAGCCAGCTCCGAGCCACCTTCTCTGTACCTCTCCAAACCTCAGGCCTGCTTAATTATGATTAATTGCCACATGGATAATCAGATACAGTTTCAAAAGGTTGGAAATGACATTCCAAGGACACCAGGGAAGACGCGAGATCTTTCTTTGTTCGAGGGAAGAAAAGGCAGGTCCCTCCCTCAGCCCCATAACCTTTTCTTATTTTAACAATTCCAAACAGAATTAATACCATCAGTATATTGTTCCCACCCCAGGGAATTGAACTTCAACTGTACAATTTCTGCAGCTGTCAGTGTTTCAGACCTCCTGTCAATAATGCAATGTTGGGGTGCCCTTCTGCTTGAATGAAAGCAGTTTCAAGTTTCTGCTTTACGTCTGTGCTTTCTGGGTGGTGGGACATGATGAGAAAGTACAAAAAAAAAATAATAACCGCAGTTAAAAAGCTTCCACTCTTGACTTAACTGGATCAAATGTAATAGACTTCAGTCTTTTCTCCTGACTTCCTCTGCTTGTTTTAGAAAACACTGTGAAAAGTACAGGCGATTTTGTCCTGCCAGCTCTTCCCTCCATTTAAAATCCCTTTGGCTAAGTCAAGGATCACAGTATGTCATTTCCAGTCTAACAGAAGTGCGGGGCGGCTCAGCTCCTATTACCAGGAGGCAAATCCCTCGGTTCCCGGCGCCAGGGTTGCTGCACTTGGCTCCCATCCCAGTATTGTTCCCTCATTGCATTCCAGAGGCCTCTCTGCGAGTTAATGTTTGCCCTGGGAGGTCCAAATATCCAGCAATCAGCACTGAACTTTTCTTTTTGTTGAGAATTGTAGGTTTCAAATGCAATCACTGGCTTTACGGAAAAACTTACAGGTGAACACAAAAGCACTAATTTACATTTTACGCACAAACAGTAATATTTGTAGCAGTTTCACCATGTGTGCCCGTAAAAGAGTTTTAGAAGATGTCTGGCTTTTTAAGACTTTATGGTGGCTGGAATTGGTTTACCAATTTAAGGGCCGTCATTTTATTTTAGTTTTTAAACTCTGAATAGCATAAAAATATTTTATCCTAGAAGGCTAACGCTCCATACACGCTGCGTCGTTAATACATGTGCTCACGTGGGAAACAGCCTTCAGAAAATGCTAAACTAATTTGAACCAGTTTCAAGCACATAGCATTTAATTAAATCACATCTTCAGAATGGATTTTAAAGGTTGGGATTTTCAGAGCACGTGGACCATGCTCAGCATCTTGGCCGTGGTCCTGCACAGCTCTGCCAAGATGCCCACGACTAACGGGCCATGATCGGGACCAATGTTTCATGGAGTTTTGCACAGGATTTCATGCCCAATGGAAACACCAGGGGGATGCGAGGTTTTGACCCTCCCGAGCGCTGCATAGACCCGCGGGCACAGCCGAGTGCTTCTCGAGAGCGCAGCCAGGCAAAGCCCTGGTTTACTCGGGTCCCAGCAGTGGAGCCACTGGAGGGCCGCCCCCCTACCCGATCAGGGAATCTGGAGCCAGGTCCATTGCACAGGGCACTGATGCTGCAGACCACCCCTGCCCCCCACCCCAAGGACCCCTCACAATCCAGAAGCTTCAGCACAAGCTTGCTGGGGAAATCGTGGTGGTGAGGGTCCACTGTTTCCTGGGAGGATGCCCTTGGAGCCATGACGCTGAAGGCTTAGTCTCCCTAGAATGGAGGTAAAGGCACAATGCCGCTCTCTCCCGGCCCAGAGGACAGACTGGCGGAGGGTGGCTGCTCCATGACACCATCCCCCACGGGTTTCCGGGCCTGATCCCAGCACGCAGAGGACAGGAGTAGAAAGAGCTCTCTTCTCTGCCCACGGCCACCCCCAGCACTTCCTCTCTTCTGAGCCGTTAGTGTTTTCCTGAGCCTCAAATGTAAGCAAAGACAATCCCCTTGTTCTCTCTCACTCATCGGAAACGTAAAAAGGAAAAGAAGCCTTGTTTGGACTCTTCTCCCTCACGTTGATTTCACTCCATTCTTTTGAAAACCACAGCTTTAGGAGAATGACCACAGCATCACTCTCACTTTTCTCCCAGAGCTGTCTGTTCACTTTCTTTTGCATGTTATGCTCCTCTTGCCCAGATAGACGAGAGAGGCACAAACCAGTGTCCCCTGCAAGCTGGCGTCCATCCCTCCAGTGCAGCTCATCCCCCACTGTGTTTCCAAGCTTCCCAGTGGCCCCCGGGAGAGTGAGCAATACCCCCCGTGCTGACGGTCCTCTGTAGCATCCCTGACCTGAGTATTATCCGTGCATACTCACCTCACCTGCTATACTCACCTCTTATGCTTACATCCTCACCTCCCACCTACTCACCTCCCATATACTCACCTCCTATATTCTCCTTCCATATGCTCACCTCTAATACTCACCTCCCATACTCACTTCCTCACCTGCTATACTCACCTCCTATACTTACCTCCTCACCTCCCATATACTCACCTCCTACCCGCATCTCTAATATTCACCTGCTATATTCACCTCCCATATGCTCACCGCTAATACTCACCTCCCATACTCACCTCCTATACTCACCTCCTCAGACAGTGGACCCCTTCAGAACAGGGCCTATGTCTCAGTCATCTCCCTCTCCCCCACTCCCTACCACCTCCTTCCCAGGACTAAACAAGAAATCCGGAACCAGAGGAGAGAAAGCCCTGAATCATGGTTTGGTAAAAGAGTACAAAAGCCCAAGTAGATTTAGCGCATTTACCCTTTTTTGGAAGAAGCATTTTTAACAGCCTTTTTCATTTTATTCTTTGTAGACCCATCCG
This sequence comes from Orcinus orca, assembly GCF_937001465.1. Lineage (NCBI taxonomy): Eukaryota > Metazoa > Chordata > Mammalia > Artiodactyla > Delphinidae > Orcinus > Orcinus orca. The sequence continues at coordinate 86,840,290 of NC_064572.1, forward strand.
GACCATCACTGAGAGGGGAATCCTTGCCTGGTTCCTTCATTCTTTAATTCAAAGTCTTTACTGAGCCCTTCTCTCTGCCAAATACCAGAAGGTCAGGGAGAGAAGTGGCCAGAGGAGGTGTTATGAACCTGAGGGCTATAAAACATAGCAAAATGCAAAAGTGGGGAGAGAATGAGTAGTGGTGAACCACCGGGATCCCCACTGTGATCTGAAAGCATAATTAATTTGCCGGTAAGCCTCCAAGGGGGCCAAAGGAGCCCAACCCATCTAGAATTTTCTGCAGTGTTGTACAAGATTACACCGTGCTGCTAAAGAGGGGGGCCCAGGGCCCAGAAACGTGTCAAGAGCAAGAAGACAGGAGCGAACGAACAGTCAAAGGATGGCCTCAGCCCTTTCTCACCCTCTGTTACCCAAACCTAAACCAAACTGGTTCTGCTGTGTCCCAGAACATCAGGAAGGACTGAGAAACTCATAGGCCAGGATTTCCAAAGCCAAAAAAGACCAATGTGTTGCACCTAGTGGATTGCAAAGGGCTTGAACCAATATACAGGTTGAGCTAATTATTTATGTGAAATGTACTCGGGCTGATTATGCTGAACTATGATCAGATACATGTTTTATTATGCTGCATTAAGACAATTTTAAAATAGAGCGTATTTAATGATTGTAGAGTCAGGGGCCATGAACTCAAATGTCCACGGGGCAGACGGGTAAGGTTAAGGCAAAGTTAGCGAAGCTAGCTAGGACTCGAGGTGGGAGAGGAGGGGTGGCAGGGCCACACGGAACAGAGGCCAATGCCCCAAGCAAGGCTGTTCCCAGGTGGGGATGTGCGTCCCGAGTTCCCAGGGCTTAGCTCTGTTTTGGTTGATCTCATGTGTCAACTTGACTGGATCACGGGGTGCCCAGATATTAGGCTCCACATTTCTGGGTGTTTGTGCGGGTGTTTCTGGATGAGACGGACATTTGAATCTGTAGACTGAGTAAAGCAGACTGTCCTCCCAGTGTGGGTGGGTCTCAGCAATCCGTTGAGGCCCTGAATAGAACAGAAGGGAAGAAGAGAGATTTGGATAGATAGATAGAGATTATAGATACATCTCATACTGATTCTATTTCTCTGGAAAATCCTTACTAATACAAACTCCTTTAAGAGATACCAGAAACCTGCATTTTTTAATGTAAAATCTCCTAACTTTAAATGTCAGTTTAAACATTTCAGAACATTGTGGGATGAACAGAAATCACTGGCTGATTAGATTAAATACTTGGCTGCCTATTGCAGTCTCTCTTCTAAAGTGTTTGTCAATAATGTTTTAATCAGAATTCTAATGATTTCTTAATTTCAGTCAAGATAATTAATGGTTTAAGGAATTTCTTTTATTTATAATATTTCAAAATTCTCAAATATCGTATTTTAGGTATTTGAAGTAGAAACCCTCCAGCATATGAAGCTATATAATAAAAATAAGCAACCTTCCCCAATATTTGCTAATCATCCAAATATCACTGCAAGTGTTATTTCACTTAATTCCTATAATCACTCTAAGAGTTGGGAACCATGATTCTCTTCTTTTTACAGATAATGAAATAAATAAGGAAAGTAATTTGCTGAAACTCACAAGATCACTGCTACTTTCTTGGAGTCCAAAGCTACAATCATGACACTATTCTGCATCCGTAAATAAAGATTAAAGCAACTTTTATTATTTTTTTGGGTGGGGGAACCTTTCTCTTAGCAATTTACAAGTAGTGAACATGAACACAAATATAAGCTTTGATTTCATTCCTTAAATAATTAGAATCCTGTTTCTTCCCTCATAAACAATTTGCATTGCTCATCTTATAGTTGTTGATATTGGGGGGGTCATTTGAAAGTCACAGCTCCTTAGTTACATACCAGTTCAAGTATAGCATAGCAGAAAATCACAGCTATGTAAGCGAAATACTTCTTAATTTGTATCCTAGCTCTGACATTTGTAAGTAGCGTATATTGGGAAACTGACTTAAGCCAGCCTCTGTTTTCTCCCCTGTTAAATGGGAATATTCCCACCCCAATTTCTGAGTTACTGTCAGGACTAGAAATAATGTACATTAACTGCCTCCCAGTGGCTGGCACCTAGTACAGAGTTTCCATTTGTTTCATTATTGGATTATAATTAGATCTACCTAGAGATAGAATGAGAATAAAATTAGGTAAATTAATTTGAAAATACATACGCAGAAAGGTTTGACCCACCATTTTTCACTTGTAGGAAAGAAGAAGGATTTCTGAACTTACTATTCTCCCAATGGCCTAAACTTGCCAGGAGCCCCAGAATCTTTGTGAATAAGGTATAGGGGATAGCAGCCTGGAGCCAGGACACCTTCGACCCGTCGCCTTGTGTCCTTGAACAAGTCACTTCTTGTCTTTTATGTAAGTCGGGCCCTGAGATGCCCCTCAGGAGGAAGGAAGGGCTCCAGCCCTGAGATCCCCTCCAGGGCTTGACAAAGCTCAAATGAGACATTCAGTGAAAGGCCATTGGATTCTGGAAGGTGCTACAGAGACGCAGGGACGCTGCCATTGCTGAGATGAAACTCTGTTGACTTTTGCATGGTGCCCTGAAACGCTGTTTCCTGAAATGACGCCCGTTGACATGAGCACCACGACTTTGGTTTTGCCCGCTTTAGACGCAATATGTGTACTCATGGGCAGTGGGGGAGGAGGGAGGCACGCTTGGATTACAAGTCCAGCGCCTTGTTAGGCTTCATGTGCCTGCATTCATCACGGATGTGCAGTGAGGCTGGGAGTCAGCCTTAGCGTGGGACACAGCACCTCAGGCTGTGCTGCGGTGCCCAGCTCTTCCGTGTGCTTCCGTTCTGGTCTCATGCCTCGCCCTGTGTGGTACAGAATCCGCCCAGGCTTCGTGTTTTACACCTTTCAAAATCAAGTGTGTGGTTGTACAAACTGCAGTGATGTGTCCACAAGCCAAGGAATGCCGAGGATTGCCAGAAGCCACCAGAAGCTGGAAGGGAAGCAACAGACAGATTCTCCCTCAGAAGGAACCACCGTGCTGACCCCTTGATGTTGGACATCTGACCTCCAGCCGGCAGAGGATCGGTTCCTGCCGAGGACACCTCTGGGCTTGTGGTACATTGTTAGAACAGCCTCAGGGTGCTGTGCACACTTTTCACCAGCTCAGTGTTTCTGGTGCCCTGGTTCACAGTCACCCCTGCCACGTGGCCTCTCATTTCCTGAAATCCCTCCTGAGGGTCATTAAAGAAGAAATTATTCAAACACTTGTTAAACCTGCAAAGAGTTTATTCAAGACTATTGCAATAATGGTTGACTTTTTCACCAGGGGAGAGAGATCGGGCTCAACTACAAAAACGGCAGAGACAGTGGGAGTTTATAACCAAGGAGCAGAGCGAGGGGGTCAGTGGATGGAAGGATACCAGGAGACGGCCCCAGTGGAGCAGGAAGACTTGCTCATGCTGGCCCAAGACTTCTGCATCAAAGGGAAAGACTTGACCAAATTCCGAGGGTGGGGATTCTCGCTAAATTGACTTAGCAGGATTCTTGCTAAGACTAGGCTCTGCAGGCCAAGGGTGGTTGGGGTCCAAGGTCACGGCCTGGTTGAGAGCAGGGCTCAGAGAAGCCTGCCTAAGGTTTGGTCAAGGAGGGGGTCTTTGTCAGGGGTATGACGTCCCCTGCTCCTGGCCTCTTCTGGGCCCCATCACCTCTGAGCCTGAAACTGCAGGTGTGGACTCCACTCCCCCATTAGCCAGTAGAATCTGGGCCCTGAGAGGGGCACTCAGCCCACCGTGTGGTATTTCCAGCCAGTGCCCAGTGCCCTGCGAGAATCCCCAGGTCCCGTGGCTCACTCCCCTGCTGATGCTGTGACGTCTGACCTCCTGGGCAGAGGGCACCCGGCAGGATCTCCTCAGGACCATCTGTCTCCACTCTCCTGTCCTCCATCCTTATTTCCCAGACACAGCGAAGCTAGTGTCCAGTGGTCCTTACCTCACGCCCTGTTCTCATAGGCTCCCAGGTGCTGCAGCAACACTGTCTGGTTTCCAGAGTTCAAAATGCTTCCAGACACCTTCTGTGGCTCCAAGATTCAGAGTCAAGTAAGTGCCCCATTGTTGATCTGTGGGTGATGACGCGCCTGTCCCCGTCTCCCCCCTCTCTATACCTGCAAGGCCATCCAAGTCAGCTCCCAGCTAGAGCGGCCAAGCTGCCATCAGGGCACAGAGCGGTTTTCATCCCGTCACTGTAAGTGACCTGTTTGCTCCACTGCACTGAGTGCCCGGGCACAGGCCCGCACGTGAATCCTCACCAGGTCACTTTAGCTGCCATTTCAATGGCCTGAGCTCCCACGTCCTCATCCATTCGATGAAGAGGCGGTGTGGGCGGGAGTGTGGACGTGCTTGGTCAGGGCATCATACAAAGAGCGGTGCCACGGGCATCCACTCGTTTCCCAAGCATTTCTGGGCACATCACATGTGCACAGCGTCCACAGAGGAAGACCTGACATCATCGTCCCTGGGGAGTGGGGGCAGCAGAGTCCCTCCACAGAGTTCAGCAACCCAAGGTGAAGGTGTTCCAAGCAGGGTGACCAGGAAAAAGGTGCTGTGAGCACCGGGCTCCTTGACGTGTCAGGAAAGGAGGGAGAAGGCAGTTGGTGGGCAGAGTCGAGGCCAAGAGACCATTCTGCTCATGCACCAGGGATTCCAGCCTGTTTCAGGGACGGTGAAGGATTTAACACCCAGAGGGACCCAGCTGTTTGCCATCAAAACTCCCAGAGAGACGGATGCCCCCCTCTGCTTGGTCAGAGTGGCCTCTAGGGCTTTGACTCAGAAGGCAGAATGTCAGCAAGAAGGTCTGAAGCAGGGAATGAAGAGAAGGTTGTGGAAGGAACAGAAACAGGGTCTGCTCTGGGAGGCGCTGGGAAAACTGGGTACAGACGTGCCCTTTGCTGTGGTTTGGCTTCTTCTCAGCATGTGCACGTATTTATTTTTCAATTAAAATTTAAGAGATTGATCAGTAGTATTTAGGACTGGTCATGGAATAACAAAATTGGAGAGAGAGAAACCATTTAGGAGATTGACTCAAAAATTCACAGAGAAGGTAACCAAGCCCAGAGTGGGAGGCTGGAATGAGAAAGCTCAGGAACTATCGGAGTTCGCTCCCATCTCTGCCCCACAGCCAAGGACAACTGGAACATTCCAAGGGATTCCCCTTGACGCAAGAGGCAGAGAGTTTGACTGCAGTTGAATGAGCTCAAGGTTTGAGTTCAGAACCAGCAAGTGTAAGGGGACCGGAGTGCAGGTGAGGAGCCCAGGTGTGCAAGAGCTGGGGGTAGGGGGCTTCCCTGGTGGTGCAGTGGTTGAGAGTCCGCCTGCCGATGCAGGGGACACGGGTTCGTGCCCCGGTCCGGGAAGATCCCACATGCCACGGAGCTGCTGGGCCCGTGAGCCATGGCCGCTGAGCCTGCGCGTCCGGAGCCTGTGCTCCGCAGCAGGAGAAGCCACAACAGTGAGAGGCCCGCGTACCGCCAAAAAAAAAAAAAGAGCTGGGGGTAGGGAAGGTGAGGGAAGAGGAAGGCCAGAAACCGGGTCATAGGAGCCCACAATTACCCTCCAGTTCAGCCTCTCAACCAATTTTAGAATTTCTTTTCTGCTTTCTTCAGGGCAAAGCCATAATCCAGGGCCTCCTGGAGCTCTTCAATGGTGGGATGAATCCGTTTTCTAAGCATCCCCTCATTATACTGCTGGTTCATTAAGATGTTGAGCATCCCCTCCCTTTCCCAGGCCAGGATCTACCCCCTCCTAGTGTCTGTCCATTATTTCTAGTTCTGCCATTGGGGCACCAAAGAACATGTCTCTCTTTCCCTCACGAGCACTGTAGTTGTCTCACCCCCTTGCTAACCTCTGCTACACACTTGCTGGTCAAGTCATACGACAATTAACGTGTCCCCAGATCTGAACCTCTCCACGGGCAATGACCTGCAGGAGAACGTGGCACTAGGTGTGGTTAAGGGGAGGAGGAGGGAGGGGGAAGATGGAGGCAAGGAAGAGAATATTCTCAACCACAGCACCCGGGATGGAAGCCAGAAACAAAGATCAGTGGTCGCTTGAAGGGGCTTTCCGGCTGTCAGGGTCTGAACTGTGCTCCCCGAAATTCATACATTGAGGTCCTAACCCGCAGTACCTCACAGCGTGACTGCATCTGGAGATAGAGTCTTTTGAAGGTTTTTTATTTTGGGGACCATTTTTAAAGTCTTTATTGAATTTGTTACAATATAGCTTCTGTATTATGTTTTGGTTTTTTGGCTGTGAGCCATGTGGGATCTTAGCTCCCTGACCAGGGATGGAACACACACCCCCTGCACTGGAAGGTGAAGTCTTAACCACTGGACCACCAGGGAAGCCCCTGGAGATAGAATCTTTAAAGAGGTGATTAAGTTAAAGTGAGGTCATTAGGGTGGACTCGAATCCAATATGACCAGTGTTTTTACCAGAAGAGGAGTTTGGGATACTGACACACACACAGAGGAAAGACACGACAACACAGGGAGAAGACGGCCATCTGCAAGCCAAGGAGAGAGGCCTCGGAAGACACCAGTCCTGCTGACATCCTGACCTGGAACTTCAGCCCCTAGACTTGCGAGAAAATAAACGTCTGTTGTTTCATCCATCCAGTCTGTGGGACTTGTCATGACAGCCCTCGCAAACGAATCCATGGGCTAAGGGGACTCTAGCCAGGAGAGGAGGAGGTCATACCACTGGGCCCTCCTTGATCTGGGGATGTTTCAGCCCCGAGAGGACCCAACCAGGAAACTTCTGAAGCGCACCCTGATTCTCTCCAACATTTCTGAAGCAGAGTCATCTGTTGACATGTAAATTGTGAAGAAGTTTCAGGCTACATGGCTCTCCAAGGCCACAGGAATGGCCTGATGAGAGGGGTACCAGCAATGCCCTGCCGGCCAGAGCTGAGGGTTGGAGAGCGAGGGTGCACGCAGGCTGCAGGAGCAGGTAGCCCTCACCCTGAGCTGTCCACCGCTGTTGCACCAGTACTTTCCCGTGGCTCACACCTCTGGCCACTCGGACAATCCCTTAGGAGCAGCTGACAGAGGAGCAGGGGAAAGTGTAAGCTTTGTTTCCTGATCTCTCACCGTGGTTACTGGGTGCAAGCTGAAATGGGCAAGGATGTCTGCTCTGCAGGCTGGCCCAACAGAGGCCTTGGAAGACCCTCATGGTAACAGAAAATCCTCCAGGAGCAGAAGTGCAGTACACCTGGTCATCTCTTTGTGCTGGAGGAGAACTGGCCCATGGCCAGAAAGAGTGGACGAACCCAGTCAAGGAGGAGTGGGGCACAGACACTGGGCGTAAGGGTGTAAGCACAGCATGAAAGCCTTCGTGTCATGAGGCAATACTGTCCCAAGAGCATCTACTCCTGTAGAGGCACTAGACTCCAAAGCACACCAGTGACCTGCCAGTGGACATCGGCCGCCCCAGTGCTGGCATGATGGGCCCTGAATGGAGTGGCCGCAGGATGGGGACTACGTGAGCCCAAGAGCATAGGTTCTTCTTACCAAGGGTGAACTAGCTACTACAGCCTCCAATGTCCAAGCTGCCAGCACCAGAGATGACATGCAGCCCTGACAAGGCACTCTTCCTCAGCAAGACCAGCAGATTACTTGGTGGCCAGTTGACCTCTCTGGGTCCCTTCCAAGACAAAGGGCAGCTGTACTTATTCTTACAGGAAGGGGCACGTGCTCTAGGCATGGGTTTGCTTTTTCGCCCACAGGGCCTCAGGCAGCACCACTGCCCAGGTGTTCGAGAGGGTTTGACCCACTGGCATTGATCCCCCGAATATCACAAGGGACTGACTCCACAGCAAAGGAATTGTGGGAGGGATCTATAATATCAGACAGAGAACACCAGAAGCTGCCAACCTGGTGGGGCCCTGGTGCGAGGAAATGATGACCAGGAGGTGATGTCCTAGGAGGATGGGCTGTCAGGAACCCATGGAAGCAAGGACCTTTTCGAGGGGCTGTGGCCCCAGTGGGAAGAATTCATGAGTCAGTAACCATGGAGGTGAGAGGGGCCCAGCTTGCCATCACTCCCACGACCCGCCAGGAGACTTTGTGTGTCCAGTCCCCATACCTCTGTGCTCTGCAGGGTTATTAGGGTCTTGGTCTCCAGAGGAGGCCTGCTTTCCCGGAGAGACCCAGCAGAGTCCCATTGAACTCTAAGTTGTGGCCGCCACTTGGCCCTTCAGGGTTCCTTGTGCCTAGAGGCCAGCAGGTGGGGAGAGGGTCATCGTCCTGGCAAGAGAAATGAGCCTGGTCGTATAGAAAATGTCGGTCTGCTGTGACGCAGCAGTGGGGGAGGAGGAGGGTGGCCCCCAGAGACCCCCTTGGGCACCTCTGGTGCTTCCTTGCCCAGTTGTCAGGGTAAATAGATGAGTGTCCAGCTCTGCCTGAGAAGCATTTGAGGAAGGGTGGCCTGGGTCATACCACCAGGCCAGCTTCACGGCCAGCAGATGTGCTAGCTGAGGACGGGGGCCACTAGAAGGGGTAGGAGAGGTACTGAGGGTGAGAGCCTTTTGTGGTCCTGGGATGGCCACAGTGTGGAAGCAGCCGGGCCTCAGCAGGGCGGTAAGGCCTGCCCTGTCAGTCCAGCACGAGACCACTATCTTGGACCTGAGACAGATTGAGACCTGGCACCTGGGACCCTTTGCTGCAATGCTTGCACCTGGACAAAGGTCTCCTCAAGCAACCAAATACAGAGAAGCTATAAGGGACTAAAACTAACCGCATGCATGCACAGTTGGGGCAAGTTATGGACAACAAGATACAAAAAGACCCCAAAACCCAACTGCCGCTTCTGAGTAGCCGAGAGCAAACACGGCATCGGTATCGGGAGAAAAGCAGGGAACTGCGCATGCCTGCTGCACTCAACACCACCAAAGGCGGGGGCAGACCATCTACGCCACCGCTCCAGCCCGACCCCTGGACACACCCCTACCCTCGCCGCCCGCCTCGGGGAGCCAGCAAGGGAAACTATTACTTGTTCTCACTCCCCCTGGCTGCAGCAGGGGCCCCAACTGAGCCTTGCCTGAACTTCTTGTCTGGCCTCGTATCAATTTCTGTTGATTAAGGAAGGCCGAGAACCCTGATGGGTAACAGAGTCAACGTTCAGAGCTGCCCTGGGTGGCTGCAGTCCGGTCCAGCACCTGCTGCAATTCACTTAGCCCCCTCCCCGGTCCTGCTTCCTCTCCATCCTTCTAGAGGGGTCGATCACTAACAAATGGTCACCCCACCGCTCTCCATCTCAGCATGGGCTCCCAGGGAACCCAGCCTCCATGCAGAACAAGCAGAAACCGGCCTCGGAGAGGGCTGCATTGCACTGTGTTCCCGCTACATCCATAGTGAGCTGGAATATCATTAAGGAAACAAAGACCCAAAGACAAGGAAGAGACATTGGGCGCTTGACGTTGTATATTTACTTACTGTAGAGCCAGGCAACCCCACAGGGGAGGGCTTTCCTCTGTCGTGACGCTTCCGCATACACCTGACTGCGGAGACCTGCTAGTCTGAGGGCGGCGTCCTGGGACCTGTGCACGGGAGCCACGCGGAGTGAGATGGTGACCTGTCGGGGGGTCACGCGTCTGGGGACATCGACCCATTCAGGGCTGCCTTTCTTTTAGCATGCTCTCTCCGAGGGAAAAAAACAACACCCCAAAACTTTTCACCTTGAGGTTTCAGTTTGCGTGGTTTGCATTTGCACATTCAAAGGAGGCGCTGGCTTTCTTCAGCCTCTTCCCTGCACTCCCCTTTCTGAGAGGTCCTGTGTGTTTTCGGTCTCCTCTCATTTTCAGAGCCCCCACACACACACACGTGTGCACACACACGATTTCCTGTGACTCCAACAAACAAGAAAGAAAACAAAAATCTGGCAGATGCTGACTTTTCCGCTTAACTGCACATATTTTATAGTGCAGTTAAGTTAAATACTATAAGTTAAGTTAAATACTATAAGTTTATAGTATTTCTCTCTGTTTTTCTCCCAAGACGCCCACCTGACCTCACTCGCTCTCCAAATTCTCTCCATTGTGGCCAAATGTCACAGATCATGTGAGGCCGTTTCAGCCCATGAAAATATGCTGCAAATGAGTGCATCTGCCCTTTGATCTTAACCCTTGTCTTTCCTTCCATAGCAATTTCTTTTCCTGCATGAAAATCCCCTTCATTAGCCAGGTCTTTCTGACACAGCACAGAGAGAAAGGCAGCACCTCCTCACTCTGAAGCAAAAGGAAAACAATCAGAGTTATTGGTTTGTATTTGCATACAAAAGTCTTGGCATTTCAACTAGTATTTCAAGAGCTGGGGGAAGAAAACACCCGGCTGTGCCTCCCACAAATAGTCAAAAGACAAAGAACAGGCAGAAGTGATCAGAGCCCTGAATGCCTACCCTAGAACTAAAAAAAAAAAAAAAAAATTTAAAGAGAAACAAAAGAAAAGATAGTACCATCACAAAATTTAAACACTTATTTTAATATCAATGTGAAGGAAAGACCATTCTTTGGGTATCACAAGCACACACTGAGCTGACTTCATTTTCGCATCAAAGTCTATGTTTTGTTAAGAGGTTTTCAACAGTTTCTGCAAATACCAGCAATTGGGGGGCCATATCTGGTGCCAGGCGCAGCCGGATTCCAAGTTCAAACATGACAAAAATAGTGTTTTGTTCCTAAGATATTTCTACCAGACATCTAAATAGATGTCCCAATTTTAACCTAATTTGGGAGAACTCTTGTGTGATGGTAAACTCCAAAGCTACAGAGTTCTCTGTCTCTAATGGTACAGAGATGTGGCTGGAGGGGAAGCATTCATAATCGGGCTTCTATGAAACTCGTGAATTTTCCGGGTTTCTCCAGCACCTGTAAATTTGCTTAGTTTCAATTTGCTGTTGTAAGTGTGCGTTCAGTGTTCCTAAATGGGAAAACCACTGTGAACATGAAAAATTTCCTTCAGAATGTCTCTTCTCTGCTACTTAGGACCGGGACCAACTGCTGCTTTTAATCTTATACCCACTGGGATTGTGTGGAACTCTCTGTAAAATTGCAATGTACACAACTCCTGAAATTTTTTAAGTACGTGAAAAACGAATTAAGAATAACTTAAAAGCTCTGGATTTCTCTCCCTCTCCCCCATTTCAAAGACACCTATTGGAACTTCAGGGCAGAGCAACGTTGGGGGCATCAGAGGAGATGGTCCGAAGATGAGATGGCCCCTCCCAGACATCCATCTCAGCTGCTGCCTGCATATCCCTTATTATTACTTCTTCGATCTGCAGGACCTTTTTGTTCTCATTCTCTAGCTCTGCTAAGATGTGCAAGATGATGCTGTAACATGGAAAGCATGTGTGTACCGCTGCCCACGTTGAAGCTTATTGTTACGTGTTTTGTCTTGGTTCTCTCTGTGCAGCCTAAGTATAAATTCTTCAGTGACATTGAAAGAGTCTGAAATGTTAAGTTCGTAGGACTGCGTGGAATGTGTACATACAATAGCACATAATGTTTTACTGTTTGTCTTTTACGGTTGCAGAATATTTTGTTGTTTGGGATACGACACAGCTGTAGTGATATGTTATTTCCCCATCTCCTTAGCAACAGATGCTAACGTTCTTCTGCTAACCTCTGCCATTATGTTGATGGTACCACTCTTTGTGGCTCTCCTTCTGACTAGTGACTTTTGGAGCCGTCCTAGGAAGGAATCAAATTGGTTCTTCTTAATTTTTTTTTATTGTGGTAAAATATACATAACATAAAATTTAGCACTTTAACCATTTTAAGTGTATAATTCTGTAGCATTTAGGACATTCACGTTGTCGGGTGTCTTATGGTTTTTAATATTGTCTACATATTAATTTATTGAGCCCAGCCCTGGGCCAATAAAGGAGTCACGACCTTTGTCTTCTTATGGTTTGGTGCAGTTGACGTCCAGCTGCTTTGATCTTGATAAGAAGAAAAGAAGAGGGCAGGTGGGCAGGGGCATGATTTTTGATAAGATGGTCAGGGAGGACCCCTATGGGAAGGAGCCCTAGGTCTGAGATGTGAATGATGAAGAGGGCCAGCCCTCACAAGGTCTAGAGAGAAATTCCATGAGCGTGAAAAAGACCAAGGGAACGCTTAAAGTTTAGGAAAAAGGACACACAGTAGAGGAAGTTGGAGGGTGGGCAGGAGGCCAATCATGGCGGCCATTGTTGGAGGCCACGGTGGACGTGCCTGGGTGTCACTGGAATACAGAGTGTTCAAAATCACGGGGCAGACGAGACCTCCCAGGGAAAGAATCAGCATCTATTTTTAACGGGCACAGAATAATCAACTTGTCTTGGCCTGTGACCCTGGATAAGTCCCTTCTCTGGTTTCCATCTGAGGATCAAGGAGGTTGTCTTTGGATGGTGCCAAGGCTCCTTTCCAGCTGTAATGTTCAAAGACTCTTGTTTAATCTCCTTCCAAGGGTCTCATCCTTCACACACAGAGATGCTTGAAGCCGTCCACTGAGCAATGGCTCCTGGCTGGAAGGCAGTCATCTAGAAAGCCGCTATCACTCTTGAAATTTACCAGGGACAGAATTCACCACAGGTAAGAGGAGAAAGTCAGTTTCCTGGTAGGAAAACAATGCTCCTGTCTTATTCTTGAGGAATATCGTGGTTGTCGTTGATGGTGGTGGTAAGGATTGGGGGTTGAGGAAAAAGGGGAAATTGAACAAGGATGGGTCACAAAGTATTACTTCTCCAAGTGTTCTCAGTAGCTAAGGTCTAAGTCATCACTGTCTCCCTCTGAAACTTCCCTCTGTCTCTTACACCCACCACTCTTCTCCAATCTTTCTCAGCTCCCAGGGGACCATTAACAGTGAACCAGTAAGATAAGCAGGGAGCTAGTTGGAAGCAAATCAATCTCAGAGTTTATTAAAAAAAAAAAAAAAAAAACAGCCATTGCCGAATATTTATTAACCCCTCAGGGAAAATACTTCCAACAACCATATAAATTCCCTTGGCCTCTGGCTCTGAGCAAACATACCAGAGATTCAAAAATGAACCTGGTTTTAAGTTAGCCAGACTTTCTTGTGTCCAATACATGGCCATCACCCTGATAAGGGTTTCGGGGTCTACAGTTTAGAAAACTGAAAAGACAAAACTTCCCTCAAAACCTAAGTGTTTTTTTAAAAGAACATTTCCTTTGGTGTTTCCTGGTGGCTCTTGAACTGACAAGATGGTCCTTGTGCTGGAGTCACATAGATGTGGCTGCAGGTCTTAACTTGGCCTCTTCCAGCAGTGTGGCCTTGAGCAGTTCCTAGGCCCCTCAGAGCCTGGTTGCTCATATATAAAAAGGGGACAGTATCTCAGGGCTCCTGTGACTGTGATTGCTCCCATCCCTCTCAGAATTAGTGTTAATATTATTATTTTTACTAGTAGAAGCTGGATTCCTCAGAATCCCCTAGTCCACCAAATGTATCAATTTATTCAGCATATGCAATCGTTGGTTTTTCAGAAGTTTCTTTGCATTACTATTGTTCCATGAACAATGTTTGGTAGTGGGGACGGACTGATTTCGAGTGCGAAAATTTGAGCTCGAAACCACCTGGCGTCAGGGCACCACATTCCTTCAGTGGCTTCTTATGTTGGAAAAGGAGTTGTGAAGTCCCACGAAGTTTGAAGTGGGCTAATACCACTTTCCCTACAAAGGGAGTAGGATATTAACAAGCATGGAAGAAATGGTCCACAGACAGGTCTGTGGGAAGACATGGCGGTTGGCATGGCCTCATGGGGTCTACAGCAAATGCTGGGGCACAGCTAGGACTGAGTATCCAGCCCTGAGAGCCACCAGCCCATGGAGTTGAGAAAACCACAGGGACAGGGAACCAAGCAAGGGCATAGAGTCAAGGTCTCCTCCCTACTGCTCGGCAAACAGCTCAAAGCCCCCCACCCCCCATAAAGGTTGCCCAGTTCTGCCCTTTTCAGCCCCATGCGGGGCCCTGGCTTCAGTTCCATGTAGGGCACCCCCATCCCCACTGTGGGTAAAGTCCTGTGGGGAGCTCACCCACCAACAGGGCAAGCGCCAGTGCCCACATGTGCAGACACAGCTTCCACTGCCAGTTCAGGGCAAGCACCGTGATGCTGTGACCTAGAGAAGGTGCCTAGGAGGTCTTCAGGAGCGATTGCTCGAGGAATGCCAAGAACACCTCTTAAAAGAAGGGAGATTGGAACCGGCCTTGCAGGCTCCCACTGGCAGATATGGGAGAAGACCCCAGGAGAGGGAGGAAGGGGGACCCCTGGGGAATAAGAGCCTGAGCTGGCCAGGACCCCTCTCCTCGGCCCAAGCTGTGCTGACTTGGGATATTGGAATCCACAAGCATTCAGAGATCTCTTCCAGGTTTTAGGGGTGGAGTGGAGCATAAGACAGCCGAGACCCTCCCTGGAAGGATGGGTGGGTCGGGAAGGCCTGGAGACAAACACCAGCTAAGACACAGATCAACAAATTGCCTTGGGTATTGACATGGCCAAAAGCCAAGGAATGAGCCACGGTCCGTCACTGAGAGTGTCAGGGGAGCCTCTGTGGATCTGAATGTCCAGGGGACACCTGAGTGCTCTGTGGGACCAGGCAAGGGCAGGGAGCAGCTTGGCTTGTCCGAGGAACAGGAAGGAGGCGCTAAGATGGCTCTGTGCGGGGACAAGATGGGATGAGGGCACAGGGCCCTGTGGGTGTTTGCCTTGGCTCTGGGAGTGACGGAGCCTTTTAGGCATCACATGACCTGATACGCATCTGAAAGAAAGTGTCTCCTTGACTGCCCCGTGGACAGTGGACGCTGGGAGGACAGAAGCTGGGGTCCAGTTCGGAAGCCGTCGCGGGTGATCCTGAGAGAGTCTGGGGACCGGCAGCTTCAAGGAGACAAAGCCCGGGCAGGACGGTGAGGAGGACCAAGGGCCACACCTCTGCTTCACAGGCCCTGACGAACCCGCCTCCACCTGCGCATCATGTGTGCAGTCACCGTGGTTGCTTCAGTAGCACGCTGTAGAGGGCTCCTCCAATGAGCTGAGGGGCTTGCTGGGAGCCCACGTGTGGGATCTGAATCTAGGACAGTGCTTTGCCAGGTTCAGGAAGTTCTCGGGGAGGGCTGTGAACTCTATTGGGCCACTAAGGATGGTCCCGCATCCTTGGGGAAGAATCCACGCAACTGGGCTCTGCTGAGGGCATGAACTCATCCCGGTTCTTATTTATCCTAGAGGAGTAATAGCGTGATTCTCTGTAGAATCAGTGAGTGTTAACCTGTTCTAGAATAATCTATCTTGAATGTTGCTATCACGCTATTCTAAACAGAGATGGGATGATATTCTGAGGGACGCTATTTACGCACCTTTAAATTGCCCCTTGATATTTCTAAGGATGGTTTCTAGTCGAATCTTCAAGCAAATCACTGAGCTAAAAAATAATAATCAATTGAAGATGCCCTTTGATATTAGTACTAAACGTTTTCCTGTCGCAGTTTAATTAAAATCATGTACCAGTAGTGTGTCTTAACCTAATCACTATTTTCCAGATCTACACTGAGAAAATTAACCTTCACAGCTTTTTTTTTTTCCTCAGTCTTTTTTCAGTTTACTTAACAGGAAAAAAAAATCACAATTTACTATAAATTAAAAACAACCCAAAAACCTAGCTTAGACATTTCTCTGCTTTACACTGAGAAAACCTTTTCAAAAGTACAAGATTTCGCAGGAAAATTTAGACAAATTTAAAGTATCATAATCACACACGGAAACCTTGATTATGTCAACTGAACAGAAACGCCTTAACACCTTCAATAATTAATCGTAACATGAAATTTGGTTACATATGTAAATTTTTAGCAACAGCTAAAAGCACAGACCACGTAGATTTAAAATACGTCAGTGACTTATAAGGCATTTACTTCCTACAGGGTGTAAAATATTTTTAGATTTTTGGGGGTTGGTTTTTGGTTTTGTTTTGTTTTGTTTTGGATTAAGTGACAGGAGTTCTTTGTTTCCAAATAGGGGAGACTTCAGAGTTTATTTTGCCAGTATTGCTCTGTAAGATCTCAAACATAAAGAAATATAAAAGGAGAGATTAAGTTAAAACCTTTCCCCACATCAAAAACCTAGAATGATGCTGAAATGTCATCCAAAAAAAAAAATAAAAAATTCGTGTACCAGGCACAACCTGCCACTCTAAAAGATTTATAAGACCTCGAGATAAATTATAAGGGATTTGTGGACGTTGCGTACATTGATTAAGACATCAAGCACTATGTACCAACCAATAATGAATTACTTCACGCTGGCAGATAAAACTTTGTGATATTTAAAATTACAGACTTGAAAGTAAGTAAAATTATCCCTAATTACGCAGAAGGGAGTAGCACCTTAGCAGTAAACAGGATAAGCACCTTAAAAAGCACTAATCATTTTAATTAACATTTTGGAGTTTCCTTCCACCTCTTTTCAAGGTCACCTCCTCGTTCCTGGAGGGGCAGCGCTACAGCTGCTGGGGTACCAACTTCCATCTCACTCCTGAATGCAAGGATTAAGCAACAAGAATGTTTTATAGGACTGAGTTTTAAAAACAAGTTTATTGTGGACCAAAGTAAATATGGAATCGTGGCAGCCCGTTAGCAATGATTTAAAAATGAATTGCAAATCTAATTTTCCATCCTTGTTAAGACTGTAACTTGTCTTTACCAACTCCCTCGATTGGAATCATGAAATATGCCTGAGCTGTTGAATATTCAGATTATAATCCAAGTCTAGGAGAGTTTAGCCATCAATGCCGCAAATGAATCTCATGCATAACACAACCTATCTACATGTATTTGTATTCTCTGTTGAGTGCCGATTAATACATTCATTTGTTCAAGATTTATGATTTTGCTAAACTGTTTTCTCTCTTTTGTAAATTAAGAAACCAGCAAGAATAGGGCTTTGTTATATCAATGGGTTTGTTCCATGCCACAAATTTAATGTCCGGGGTCACTCAGAATATAATGTGCAGTGAAAGAATCTCATTAGGGCTAAAATGAATGTAAAATGTGTCAATTTGATCCAAATGAGAACTGTAGTAAAACCATGTTTGATGTTCGTGTGCAATAAATCTTTAACATTTGTCTGTAAAGTATTAGAGAACCCACAGGGAAATCTGTGTTTGTGATAGCAGCACATTTCCCATGGTTTTCCTCTACTATTCTTTGTTGGCATTTAGCATATGGAAGCAAAAAGTGAAATTCTAAGATGGGGGTTATTAACTCTGATTCTAAAGTAAATAGAAAATGTACCTTATGCTTAATGTACTTTATGTACTTAATGTACTTTAGAAAAACTAGGAAGCATTTCAAAAAATGAGAAAAGCAAACCTTTGAAGACACCTTCATTGTGCATTTTGAGAGATGTTACAAATAATCTTCCAGTTTCAGTATTGGAAAACAGTGCCTGATATGATCCGTGTTTGCCTTGAGTGTCTTTTAGATTTGATTTTGGTAAGATGCTAATGTTTTCATTTTATGTTGCATATGTGATGACCATTGTCTCTCCGATTCATTTTTATTTTGATACATTCATATTGTTAATTACTGTTGTATTTCAATTTTCTCCCTAGTATTTTTGTTCCTTCATAATGGCTTTATGGTTCACTGGACCGAAATGACTAAAATGAAAGATTTCCAAGATTTCTTCTGGGAGTAATTTACAAAAGACCCACCATTTTTTAATTGCCCCTGATGTTTAGTTCTGGATATCTGCTTCAGAAAGAAATCAATCTCCGTCTTTTAGGTGCCATACTGAGCACGTTATCATCTTTTTCAGAAATCTTGATAATTAAACGTTTTTTTTCTTAAATTACTTAAACATTTTCCTTCTCAATCTGATTTCTCTAGCAGCTAGGAGCGCAAAAAATGCACGACTATTTCTGTTTACATCAAGTTAATTCTTTTTGTTTTGCAGAAACGTATTTTGCTCTTTAAGGTAGTGAAAAATAATAATAATCAGTGTGACGTCAAAAATAATTAAGAGAAATAGCAAGGTTTACCCAATAGATGAGTTTTTCCTGTAGAAGTATGAAAAGAAAATTAATTTCCCTGTGTCATTTTCAGAGTCCCCAAGTAAAAGAAAAAGTTAACAATGGATATGTCTTCAGTAAGAAACAGCACATTTTAAAAAATCGGTATGTTTAGGATTTCATAGCATCATTGATAAGATTGGTGGGAACATTCTGTCAAGAAGCAATTTCTTGTGAGCACCACGCTAAGATTCTCTTAAAAGGTGACATTCCCTGTTTCCGGCACACATTCCCAGGAAATACGCTGATTTCAAAGTCAAATTAGCATGTGGTTGGAAAGGGGAGTCTCCCTCCATCACCTTTAACTAGATGGCCATTGCCGACTTGGCACAGAAAATTGTCACAGTGGGACATGTCCTGTAACTATTTTCTGTATTATGTAGTCACTCAAATTGTAAAGTCTGCGGTAATTGATAACTGATCTTCTCGTTTTCTTTTGCGAAACTGTGTTAACATTGACTCTGATTTAAAATGTCTGTATTTAAAAAATGTGGAGATTAAACTATCGTACGTATGTCTTCACAAAGTATTGAGTAGTGGTCCTGTGTCCGGTTGAAGATTATTTCGTCAGGCCAAGGTTGATCAGCCTAAACCAGGCAAGGATTCTGTGTGGGACGTTGTTCCCTTCACTTCATATCCCAGGAAGGACTCCTGCAGTTTGGAATCTATAGCATGACATATTTTCCAGCAGATTTATTTTCCTAATTACGCACTTCTTTGATTAATATTAAAACCAGTGCCATCTCCTGAATGTACACCACGTTGGAAGGAGGTCCAGGTGCACACACTAGGAGTCAAGGGAAGCCAGCCTGATATTTCACTGTGGCAACACAAATACAGGACCTGGAGCAGACTACGGTGGATTCTGTTAGAGAATCATAGTTCTAGAAAGAGGTTCCAGAGGAAGCCTGGTCCAGCCCCCAACCAGGGACAGCCCCCATCTGGAGCTCCCATAGACCCACGTCTGTAGTCAGAGCGACCTTCACTGTCCAGCTGAGCGTTAAGATTTGGGGACCCTCTTGTGTGGGAATCTTGCAAAGCCCTGGGACCCCTGTAAGCCTTCCTCACCCATCACCTCAGCTGTCCCTGCCTCCTGCCCCCAGTTTTATTTCCACCGCCCCTCCCCAATTTATGGCCATTATTTTTCTGCTGGATTAATCTTTCTACCCAACACATCACACATCTGATTGGACTTAAATTCAGAGTTAAATTCAGCAGTTTCCTCAGCTGGCATTCCAAGTCCTCTACAGCCCAGCCTTCCTTCTTAGTTGCCTTTTTCCTTCTATATACTCTGTATTCTAGGCAACCTGTAGAGGTAGAAGAAAGACCCGGGAACGAATTCCCCTCACTGCCCCTTAGTAGCTGTGAGAATTGGGGTGAATTAAGTTCCCTAAGCTTCTCTTTGTGTCTGAAAAGAGTTCATACCTCTGAGGGTTACTGTGGGCATGAGCAAGTCAAATTATGTAAAGTCTGTGGCAGTGCGTGGCACACAGTAGGTGCTCAATAAAAGTGATGTGTTCTTTTTTTAACATCTTTATTGGAGTATAATTGCTTTACAATGGTGTGTTAGTTTCTGCTTTATAACAAAGTGAATCAGTTATGCATATACGTATGTTCCCATATCTCTTCCCTCTTGCGTCTCCCTCCCACCCTCCCTATCCCACCCCTCTAGGTGGTCACAAAGCACGGAACTGATCTCCCTGTGCTATGCGGCTGCTTCCCACTAGCTAGCTATTTTACGTTTGGTAGTGAGAGAGTGGCATGGACATATATACACTACCAAACGTAAAAGTGATGTTCTTTTATTCAGTACTGACAACCTCCTAAACGTCCATGCTGTCCTCACCCCAGTCACTCAGCCTGTGTCAATTTATGGATCACTCTTCCCCCGCCCCCCTCCCTCACCTGTCAGAATCCTCGCCATCCTTCAGGACCTGTCTATTAATTCTCCTGCAGTCCACTTTGTCATCTTCGGGCAGGGCCCAATGCCTCTGCATCTCCAGGGCTAGCAGGAACAGGAGTGTACTCAACAAATTAGCCTTGAACGAATAAATGAAACGAAACGTAACCTCCTCCCCAGAACCGCTCCTGCCCCTCCTATCCAAAAGGGACCTTGCCCTCCTCCAAGCCCCGAAAGGCCATTTTTCTGCACCTTTCAGGTGATGTCTAATACTTTCAGTCTTATAATTGGGGAGATAAGCTATACACAAACACAGCCATAATATATTGAGATCCTTGGGGGCAAAGGCTGTCTCAGCTGCTATGATGGAAACGTCCATGACATTCATGGCAGACCCTAAAGGATTATTTTGATGGAAGGTGCTCCTCGCTCCGTGTAATATATCCAATTTAGCCAAGTGCTCCAACAAGCAACTTTCCGAGTCTCTCATTGACTTAATTATAGATAGATAAAACTTGGCAGGGATTACATGAGTGACTATTTAACCCCTAGATCCGTCGATAAATTGTTGACATTGTTTTGGAAATAATCCCTGAAACTTGAGTTATTATTTTTTTTTCTCCCACCAGCACAAAGTCGAGAAGGCGATTTTTTTTATGAGCTCCCCTCCCCCACCTTGTTCCAACCCTTATACGCGCAGGTCTCTTCCCAGACATCCTTGCCCAGTCATAATTACAGTGTGTTCCCAACCTAACTGATGGCTGGCGTCCTCATTAAGGACCATTACCCTGAAAAAGGTGTTTATTGAACCTGGCAGAGTGCTGATATTTCTTAGACCCTGTCATATGGTGATGGCGTTTAGTCAGAACTCATTGGGAAACAGGAGTGAGCCGTTCAAACTGGCACCGGCAGCTGGGATACGGAGGTGAGCTCAAGATGGCAGGACGGGTCTCCATGGTGCCCGCAGGCCAAGGAAGGCTGTTCCACCAGGTGGCCGGACTCCTCAACTCCCCCCCGCTCTGAATCCAGTTAAGTGGATTTCTGTTGAGTGAAAGAGGCTCATACCCAGTAGATAGAAATGAGAGAAACCATGGTCTCTTTGGATTTCACAATGACTTCTGTCTTACGCCAGCCATGCCAGGATTATTTTCAAAGGATTGTGACTAATTGGAGAATTGATACCATTGGGAAAAAGTATGTTTTCAGATAAATCAGTAATTTAATTCTTTCCGTAATTACAAAAGGTTGAGCTCACTGAGAGGCAAAACTATTCATTATCTTCCAGGGAGACATGATGGAGATAGAGATTTTTGTGTAAAAACCTAGAATTGCTATGCATTAGTCATTATACTTCTTAAAAATACGGGAACTGGAAGGTTGGCGCTTCAGAGACAAGGACTGGCCTTGATTGGTCCTCCTCAGCTTGAGGCTGGTGCCTTGCTTTTCTTAGCTTTCCCCAGCATTTCCAAGCTACAGTCTTCTTTTTGCTAAAATTGATTGACTCCGATGATTTTAAAACATATTTGAGGTGCTGGAAATGCTGATGCGGGACCAAGTCAACAGAACACGATTTCATCTCTTAGAGGGATTCACAGTCCGGTGGACAGAGGGACGGTGTGCTTCTGTAAACATTTCCTGATGTATATACACTCTACAAATATGTGTATAGACCAGGAATTGTGGAAACACAAGAGCTGAAAGACCTAATTCTGCCCAGAGAGAATGGACTCAAAGCAAAAGTAATGGCTACCTTGATGGTGGACTTTTGTTGAGGACTTACTCTGTCAGAACCTGCACTGATCGTGTGCTAACTTTATCTTAATTTGTCAAAACACCATCTACTGATTCTCTAGATCTTACAGGATGAGTCGTGGTTGCCCAGGAGGAGAAAGAAATGAGAGGCAATGGGAATGGCCTCAGGAGAAGAGCCCAAGCCTTCATCTATTCGTTCATGCATTTGCGCCACAAATATTCCGGGTGCCGGGCATCAAGCTAAGCTCTGGGATTATCAGAGGAGACAGACGCAATCTCTACTGTTTCTGAAATGAGCTAGACTTAGTTGAGAGGGAAGAAGAAGCCAGATTAGGCAATGAGGTCAGGATGAGAGCTGGGAAGAGGCCAGGGAGGCTGGGAGCTGAGCGTGGAGTCAGGTGAGGCTGGAGGGCTCAGAGACCAGGTGAGGAAGTTCTACTTTGTGTTGGCAGCTACAGAGAGCACGAGATCAATCAAATTGGCATTTGGAGCGACCCTTCTGACTGTGGCGTGGTGGAGGGATTACAGGAGATCAGTGTGGACACTGGTTCACCAGGCGGGAGGCCCTCCATGGTGCATCGTGACATGGACAAGGAGACAGGTAGATGGGCCTCGTGGGCACCTGGGAGGTGCTCTCCCCGTCCTCCTGAGATTGCACGAGACTGCAGGTAACACAGACCCTTTATAAAGGCTCCACCAAATGGGGATGGGGTGTGTGCTTTTCACAAAACAGGACGGTTTGGAGACCACCATCCCGGGGCTGGGCCAGCGGCTCCACAACCTCACAAGGCACCTGGCTGGGCCGCTTCTCCCTTCAGCTCTGCCACCCTTGACGAGAACTTTCATCCCGTCTGTCGCTCATGTAGACCTGAGGCTACCCCAGTTTAAACCTCTTGTTCCCATTCCAGGGAGGAAGACGGAAGCTGGAGCAGGAAGGGGACACCACCTCCATTTGGACAGCAGACATTTCTCAGACATCCCCGACTTACCAACTCTTAGGTCTCTTTGACCAGACTTGTGTCACATGACCACTCTAGTGGTGGGTGGGCTGGATATAAAGTTATTTTTAATTTTGTTGCCGATTTTTGGCTAAGCACATTGTTGCCTCAAATAAAATCAGGTTTTTTATTAGTAAAGAGGAAAGTGGATATCGGGTGGGCGATGAACAGCTTTTCCCACACTGCCCTTTCCCTCCATCACTATCATATTTCACTGTATTGATAGTATTCATGACCACCGGGCTGTGTACGTATTTGTTACCGGTTTTATCCCTCATGTAAACTCCAGGAGATTGGGGCCTTGCTTGTCTTTTTCCCCATTGAATTTCCAAGGCCCAAAAGAGTGCAGCAGATAATTGGTGTCTAATAAATATCTGTTGGAGGAATAAACAAGGCAAATTCTTGCAGCATTGGTGACGGATTGGAGATGGGTGAGGGGGGAGTTAGAGAAAGGGGCTCAGAACAACTCCTGTTTCTCCTTGTTCCCAGGAACAGATGGTGGTACCATTTACTGAAGAGGGGAGCCTGGAGGAGGACAGTTCAGGGGTGAGGCACATTGACTTGTAGGTACCAGTGAGAGTTCCACACTGGCAGCTGGCTAAACAGATGTGGAGCTCGGAGGAGAAGTCTGGCTAGAGATGTACCTTTGAGACTCATCCAAGAATAGGTGGAAATCAAAGCCAAGGCTGGGGATGAGATTACTGAGGGAGAAAATATAAGAGGGAAGGACCATTCAGTTGCTGGCAAAGTAGGATAGATTTGGGAGAGTCCGGGGAGATGAGCTGAAAATGCCAACAGAGACCAGCTCAGTGTGGCTTTGCTGCCCACAGTAAGGCGTCTGGATTGAGCCATGCCTGGAAAACACCCTGTATTCATTTATTCATTCATTCAGTGAGTATTTACTTATGTTTACTATATACCAAACACTGATTTGGGCCGTGAGATACGAAAATGATGAAAATACTGCCCCAAAGGGCTCACTGCCCTTGTAGGGAGACACGGATAAGAAGAAACTGATTTAGGAATCAGTGTATAGGTGAAACAGTTGAGATGTGCACAGGGACATGTACGTCTCAGAGAGGTGGGTGGCAGGGTGGCATCGTAGCTGCGGTAAGTGGTGAGTAGGATTTCGCCAGCTGACCGCGTGTGTATTAAAGACACACCCAGCCCAAGAGCCTGCAAAGAAGGTGGCATGGTTTGTTCAAAGCACTTGGAGCTGTTGGTGTCATTGAAAGCAGTGTACGGCGAGAGACAAGGATGGAGAAACAGAACAGGTTGGGGAAGACGGTGGATCATATATGAAGGACCTGGTCACATTCCCTTGTAGGTGGCAAAGGTGTCACGCAAAGGTTTCAAAGAATTTTATATTAGCTGGGTTTAAGGGGAAAATCTGGGTGCAGATTGGTGTGAAGAGGTCTGGCAGTGGTCTAGGCAGGAACTAGCACAGTTCTGATTCAAGTAGATTTTATAGAAGTGAGACATCACTGGGACATAAGGAAGAATGGAGATCAAGGATGACTCTTAGACTTCTGTCTTGGAGGACGGGTACATAGTTATTCCACAAACCATGGGGCAGGGTGACTAAGGAGAAGGAGGTGGCCAACTCTGGATAAACTTCCTACCTGTGGGATACCACCCCCATGGGTATGTGTGGGCCAATAATACACAGGGAGTGAGAAGAAAAAACAGAGGTTACGCTGTCTCCCAAGTTTCTGATTTGGGTGACCGGGGGACAATGGTGCCGAGAGCTGTGTGGGGGGGGATTGACGCAGGTTGGGAAGCACACGTCTAGTTTGGGACACAGGATGTGAGGCAGCTACAGGACCCCCAGGTGGGAGTGCCTGCCTGGGGACCAGAGGCCGGAGCCTGGACCTGGCAGAGTAGAAGATTTTGAGACTTGAGCAACTGATCTTTGTTGAAGCCAAGGGAAGTGGTCAGCTCCCAATTGGAGGAGGGCACGAGCATAAGGGACCCTAAATCCGGGGGTAGGAGACAGTTTTGCTGGGCATCAAATGATGTGAAGGCACCGTAGAAATACAAGGAATTAATGTCATGACACTGAAGGACATTCAAAATATTGTCAGTCAACGTCAATCTCAAATTACACATAAGCTAAAATTTTAAGAGGCTATCATGATAAAAACAATGTAAATTTCATATATGAAACATCTATGTGTGTATATTTCATATATTTATATGTTTTATATATTTCTGTGTTCATGTATTTATGTTTTACCCTCCAGGGCCACCGTGATATGACAAAATGAAAAGTCAGAAATGCACCAGGAACGCTGGCTTCTGACTCACCAAGCTAATAGGTCACCAGGATGTTTTATGGAGGAGAAGGAACACGGAGACAGAGACCATCCTCTTACAACTTCCTTCCCACAAAGAGATATTTTCCTCCAAAACTCCCCTAGAAAAGTAGAAGATGAAATCTATCCGCAGGCTTCTGTTTATTCTGAAGAGAACACCAGTCATTCCAACTGAGCAAAAGCTGTTTCCCTGAATTGATTCAAAACCCACATGCACTCTATAGGCAGAAAGGACAAAGCCTAGGCTTTTGACTCCCCAGATGGGATTTAAGTGTGAAAGGGGTATGCTTCCTTCAGAGGGTGCGTGTAACTCCTACACAAGGAGAAGGGCCCCACGTGGCCTGAGGGGCCTCTTCCTTTGGGGGCTGCTGTTTGAGGTGCTGGGCTCTAGGGTTGGGGGCCTGAGTGTGGGCTGAGGCTCCTTCACAGATGAGCTGGGAGACTCCTTGCAAATCGACTAACTACTCTTCTAGCAGTTTCTTCCTTTAAAAAACAAATAAATTATGTGTCTAAGGGTCGCGCCGGCCTCCCTGGTGTCACGCTGTGATTCTGAATCCATCAGACAAGAGGAGGTATGGCCCAGAGCAGGATCTCAGCAAACGTACGGTCTATTTCTCCCGAAAACACTAGGAGAAAGGGACCGTGAAAAATCCAATCAAGGAAAGAGAATACTTAGTAGAAAAGATAGGCTGCTCTTTCTAAGAAAGTAAACCCGCAGCTTTCTCATCCCTCTGCCGCAAAGCGAACGTTCTGGAACCCTGACTATCACCTCCCCCAGGCGTGAGGGCTTTGCTTCCCGCTGGTCTCAGGTGATCCTGTAAATTTCCTCCCAAGGCTTCAAGAGGTCAGCCCGACAAACAAGGGGCATTTTCCCAAGGGGGCACCAACCATCCTTTGCTGCAACTTGGTTCCAGTTGTTAATTATATTATATGGAGCCCAACAGATGTCTCTTCTTACAGCCAAAGTGCATTTTCTCTTCATTCATATATTTTACACTTCTGATTTACAGCTTACATATATTTCTTGTCTGACCATTCCCTGGGCTGGAGGAGCCCGGGGTGGGGGGTTGGCAGGGAGGGTAGTGCATGGCTGGAGCAGGGAGTTTCCACTGGATGGAGACCTCATCCTGTACCCAGGATACTGGTGAGCGCCAGAGTCATTTTTCCTCTGCCACTAATTTGCATTCCTTTGTATCTGTGTCCAGAGCTTCCATCATGGAGGCACAAAGGGACGCCTTGCCCTGCCCTCCTGCTGCCACCCAGCCCCGGGTGTATCTGCTGGCCCTGCTGCATCGCAAACGGTTCCTTCTTGCTGGACCATGATTTTCCTCCAAGAGGTATGCCAGGCTCTCAAAGGATTAGAGCTGCGATAACTCAGTTTTTTCTCTCGTCTGACTAACGAGGAACAAACTAAATGGTGTCAGTGTAATTATCATCTGTGTCGGTGAGCATGACAGCTTAAAATGTTTAGTGATTCCACTGGACCGATCTCGGTTTGTACCACACCTGGAACCCCCAACATGGCGCCAGCCACACAGGCTTCCAGTCACTTCCCTCCTTCCAGTTGGGTTAATGTCGGCTGCAGCTGCAGGGGTGGGGAGAGCTCAGCCTGAAGGTCACTTGCATCGAGGCTGTGGGGACGTGGTTCTGTATTGTACCTTCTGCAGACAGGCTTCTGGAGTTCTTTCTTTATTCCCTTTCTCCGCTGTTTCATCATCCTCTCTTCCACCCACTTTATCTGGTTTCCATTCTTCCAAAGTTTTGTTTTGTTTTGTTTTACAGTAGCTCCTTGTTGGTTTTCTATTTTAAATATAGCCGTATGTACATGTCAATCCCAAACTCCCAATTTATCCCTCCCCTGGACCCTTCCCCCACAGCCCTGGTAACCATAAATTCGTTCTCTAAGTCTGTGAGTCTGATTCTGTTTTGTAAGTAAGTTCATTTGTATCAATTTTTTTTAAGATTCTGCATATAAGTGATCTCATATGATATTTGTCTTTGTCTGACTTACTTAACTTAGTATGGTAGTCTCCATGTCCATCCATTTTGCTGCAAATGGCATTATTTCATTCTTTTTAATATTCCATCGTATATACATACCACATCTTCTTTATCCATCAACAAAGTCTTTGCTAAAATCACTGATGGCATCTGGATCCCTAAGTGCAGGCACATTTTTTCAGCCTGTTGCTGACTTCTCAGCAGAATCTAATTCAGGGCAGCCTTCTCTCTGCCCTGTTTCTGGAACACCAACTACCTCCTCGCCAGGCTGCCCCTCCCGATTCCCAAGAGTTCCTGCAGGATCAAGCCTAGCCCTTCCCTCTTACCCCCTCAAAACAATCCATGGCTTCTCAGGTCCATGGCTTTAAAAGCCACAGATGTCCCAGCCCAGGCTACATTTCTTTTTTCTTTTTTTTTTTTTTTTTTGCGGTATGCGTGCCTCTCACTGTTGTGGCCTCTCCCGTTGCGGAGCACAGGCTCCAGACGCGCAGGCTCAGTGGCCGTGGCTCACGGGCTCAGCCGCTCCGCGGCATGTGGGATCCTCCCGGACCGGGGCACGAACCCGCGTCCCCTGCATCGGCAGGCGGACTCTCAACCACTGCGCCACCAGGGAAGCCCTACATTTCTTAATTTTATACCATGGAATCAAATGCTACTCAGTATTTCCCCTTAATCTCAAAACTCAATTGTCCCACATAGAACTCATCATCTTTCACCAAAATCTGTTTCTACTCCTCATGATGTCTTCCTCTCTGTGACCCACCAGACACATCAGAAATCTGTTCCCTCCCTCCCCTCCACTGACTTCATTCAAGCAGACAAGTTCTGGGACGTTGAGTCTCCAAAGGTCTCTGAATGCACTCTCTTCACCCCCCCGCCACACCAGCCATCTGACCACCACCATCACCTGTTACCTGTAGGGATGAATGTCTCCTACGTGATCTTCATGTTTCATGCCTCCCTCTTTTCAATCCTGACTCCACTAGACTAGGCTTGGGGTGAAATATACATATGACACGTCATGATGCTACTTGAAACGGTACACCTTACTCTGCGTGTGGAGTTCACAATCCTTAGCCTGGTCTGCAAAGTCCTGCGTGGTGATCCCTGTCTGTGCATCTGGCCGGTTTCCCATCAGTCTCTGCGCTTAGCCGTTTAGTCGATAAATAGCAAGTGTGCTTTTACGCCATGCGTGTTTCCTCACACACAGCCCATCGCACAGGAGTTCTAGGAGCCACATTTTCCTGCTTTGCCCCTTGTCACCAAAAGTTTTCTCAGCCTGGAACACACATATGTGCACCTACACACACACACACAATCTCCATGCACACCCACACCTGGTATCTTTTTGGAAAAAAAAAAAATTCCATGTACCAAAGTAGCTTTTAAAATGTTTATACCTGTTGACACGCTATTTTTCTCCCCTAAGAAATTGATCCTAGACGATAGACAAAACATTAAATAAAACGTAATCAATATAGAGTTATTTATAATTTTTAAAGTTATTAAATGAAATGAGAGGAATAGTGAAATAAATAAGGGCTGAAATAGAACAGAATACCTGTAGTTATTAAAATTGGGACTTTGAACCCCAGCACTGCAAGTTCAGCTTGAACCCCTGCCCCATGCTGTTCCAAAGACATAACAATGACAAAGTAGAAGGGGGAAAATTATAAAAGACACAGGCACACAAAAAAGCAGGGCCACGGCTCCTAGGACCCAAGGGAACAGGAAGGCCAGGAGGTGAAATGGGTTCAGGCTGCAGATGCCTGTGTGGGCAGAGCAGGGGCTGCTGGAGGTCACCGCCTAACCATTCTCCACAGAGTTCCCGCTGGGAACTGGGGCAGGAAGGGGGTTTCCACTCATGACGAGAGATGGGCAAGGCTGCTACTGACAGTGATATCCATGGCTGCACCCCCTGTGAAGCTTGGGCCTGAGGAAGGAAGGGCCATCCAGATGCAGCCCTGTGCCCAGAACTGAGCCAGTCCCTGGTGACCACAGTGACCTGAGTCTCATGCTGCACCTGTGTCCGGGGGGGCCACATGGTGACAAGGGACAAGCTCCTGGACTGGGGGGAAAGCAGGGGGAAGTCAGAGAACTCCCTTCTCTCTCGAGAGCCATGAACACAAAATTCCAAGAATCACTTGCAGAAACCTCATGCTGAGGAAAACAGGTGACATGATTATCAATGGGAAGAAGTGTTTGCTCCAGGTGAAATTAGAACAACAGACTTATAGGAAAAAGACCTTAAAATAAGCATGTTTTGAGTCCTCAATATGTAAAGAAAAAAAGCCTAGTTTTAGAAGATAAGAAATTATGAAACAAAAAGGAAAACTTGAAACGGGATTAAGTAGCCATGGAAAAAAGGAGCCAGATGGAAATCTTGAAAATGAGCAGAGGGAAGATTCAACAAAAAGAAGCACAAAAACGACAGAGGATGATCTTCAAAGTTCTGAGAAAGAACATTTGTCAACCCAGAATTCTACACCCAGCTAAATCTTTTTCAAGAGTGAAGGAAAAACATATTTTCAGATAAACAAAGGCTAAAAACTTGCCACTCAAAGACTCAGTAAAAGAGCTGCTAGAAGTCTTACTTCAGCAAATATACAAGCAAGCCCAGAGGGAGGGGGTGGGTGCAAGAAATATTGATAAAATACATCCGTAAGTTTAATTAATTATTGACAATGAGAAATTATAATTATGTGTGCTTTGTATGGTGAACCAACCTTAGACAGCCTTGATTAGGAAGGTGTGGGAGGGAAAGGATGTTAGTCATTGGGTCCTTTAAATGTGCTAAAGACTTAGTCTTGTTCAGGAGCTTGATGGAGACATGGAATAAGTCTAATGTATATGTTTGTGTAATTTTTGAACAAAACTTAAAGAGAAATACAATCTATAACTTTCAAACCAGCAGAAAAAAATATAGAAAAGAAAAAAGGAATTCCTCAGAGAAAATAGAAAGAGAAAATAAAGATAAATGTTGATAAAGAGGGCCAGGAAGCAAGGTAGTCATAATGCCAAATGTGTCCATTATTGCAGAGAATATGATAGATTAACCTTACATATTAAAATCAGAGAATCAGTCAGATTAAATATGTATATATTAATATATATGTATATGTTCCTCATAAGAGATACAACTAAAACAGAATGAATCAAAAATATTTTCAATATAGAGCTGGAAGAACATATCCCAGGGAAGTATTAACTGAAAGAAAATTGTTTTAGTGATATTAATATAGAAAATATAAAAATTGAAGGTAAAAAGAGAGACCTTACATTATGATGACAAGAATAATCAATAAAGAAGATATTTCAATTTAATTAGGAAACAATAATAAAATACATTTTGAAAAATAAAAGATTCACTAAACAAATCATAGTTTAAAGAGGAAATCATAACACAGCAATGAAAATTATGAAATATTTGGAATGAAGGACCATGACATAGTACATACAAATACTTGTGGGATGTATCTAAAGTGGTTCTTGGAGGTAAATTTATAGCCTTAAAACACATTTATTAAAAGAAAGAAATATTGAAATAAATAAAAAGAAAATAGAAGAAAGGAATAGTAATATCAAGAGCAAAAGTAACTAAAATGAATATAGAGATCTAAAGATGGGTGTTTAGAAAGACTATTAAATAGAAAAAAACCAAACAAACAACAACAAAATAACTCCAACAAGAATGAACAAGAGAAAAAAGAAAGAAAAAGTGAAGAAAAGAAAGAAAAAAAATGAAGATATTAGGAATGGAAAGGAGGCTTAACTACAGACACAAAATATTCTGAAGAACTTTATATCAATACATTTGAAAAGTTAAAAGAAATGTGCAGCTTTCTAGAAAATATTTACCAATACATTAATAAAATATATTTTATTAAGAAAATGCAGGATATGTGAATAAACCTATAATCACTAAATAAATTGAATTGTTGGTAAAATAATCGAATGACCCAAAAGACACTATCCCAGATAGTTTTAGAGACATGGATAGCCTTAGAGTTGAATTTTTCCAAACCTTCAAGAACAGATAATCCCAACTTTACACAGCCATAAAGCCTAAAAAACAATTGAATATCAACCCAACTTAGATTTTTTTCTGGGAATGCAAAAACGGTGCTACATCTGTAAATGTCTATACCACACTAACAAATTAACAGAAAAAATATAATTTAGTATAATTTATAGTAGATTCAGAAAAGCACTGAATAAAACCACTACTCATGTTGAGTAAACAACTCTTACATAACAAGAAATATAAGAAAGAATTCTTAACCTAATAACAAAGATCATCCCCAAACATAGAGCAAGCATCATTTTTTAAAAATATTTATTTATTTATTTATTTGGTCACACCAGGTCTTAGTTGCGGCTTGTGGGCTCCTTAGTTGCGCAGGCGGGCTCCACATGCTGCAACTATGGAGCCAGCGAGCCACAACTAAAGGAGCCCTGGAACAAGCATCATTTTCAATGGCAACTTATCATAAGCACTTCCTTTCTAGACAGTTACAAGGGAAGGATACCCCAGATCTTGAACACTGTGCTGGGGGCCTTAGTCAATGCAGTATGAATAAAACAGATTTTTAAAATGTAAGTAATAGTCAAAAGGCTATTATGTGCAGATATTATGTACATGAAGTGGTAATTCTAAGAGACACCAATGGATGATAATTATGAAAACTCATTCATAGTCTAATAAATGTGAGTCAAAACAAAACACTATCTTACATATCAGATGGGCAAATATTTTGACAATGAAATTCACTGCTAATAAGTAAACTGTAAGATTGCATTCTAATACTCTCTTGGCAGACACTTAAATTGGTATGGCTTTTCTTTTATTTCTGTATATTAATGGGGATTTCTATGTATTAATGGGGACTTCCTGAGACAAAGAATATGATATTAACATCCTAAAACTTGGGTGCTGCAGTCCTGGCACATTCATAGGCACTTAGTAAACACTGGTTAAATGAATAAAAGAAACATGGACAGACTATTCATATGACTAGGATACATTGCTGTTTTTGTCGAAAATAGTTTCCCACTGTGTGGTTGATCTTTTATAATGTTGATGGTAGTTAATCCTCTTAAGTTCAGGCAGCTGGAAAGTGGAGGAGGTGGGTTCCAGCCCAGGTGTGTGCGGGGCAAAGCCCACGCCCTCGTTTATGGCATTTCATTAGATATAAGGATGTGGGATTGATGGGGCCAGACAGGTATGCAGGGACCAGGCAGAGCATGAAGGTTTTTAATGCCCTCATCGAAGGTGTTTGGGATTTATTTAATAACTCTTCCAGGTGAAGGAGGGATGGGGCAGTATAATAGGGTAGAGGAGGGTGCCAGGAATTTTTTTAATTTAATAATTTTAGCTGAAGATTTAAATAGACTTTTCACCAAAGAAGATATACAGATGGCCAAGAGGCACATGAAAAGATGGTCAACATCACTAATTATTAGAGAAATGCAAATCAAAACTACAGTGAGGTATCACCTCACACCAGTAGAATGGCCATCATCAAAAAATCTACAAACAATAAATGCTGGAGAGGGTGTGGAGAAAAGGGAACCCTCCTACACTGTTGGTGGGAATATAAATTGGTACAGCCACTATGGAGAACAGTATGGAGATTCCTTAAAAAACTAAAAATAGAGCTACCATATGATCCAGCAATCCCTCTCCTAAGCATATATCCAGGGAAAACCATAATTCAAAAGTATGCATTCACCCCAATATTCATTGCAGCACTATTTACAATAGCCAGGACATGGAAGCAACCTAAATGTCCATCGACAGGTGAATGGATAAAGGAGATGTGGTACACATATACAATGGAATATTACTCAGCCATAAAAAATAATGAAATAATGCCATTTGCAGCAACATGGATGAACCTTGAGATTGTCATACTGAGTGAAGTAAGTCAGAGAAAGACAAATATCATGATTATCATTTATATGTGGAATCTAAAAATATGGTACAAATGAACCTATTTACAAAACAGAAATTGAGTCACAGATGTAGAAAACAAACTTATGGTTACCAAGGGGGAAGTGGTGGGGGATAAGTTGGGAGGTTGGGATTGACATATACACACCACTATATGTAAAAGAGAACTAATAAGAACCTACTGCATAGCACAGGGAACTCTATTCAGTGCTCTGTCATGACCTATATGGGAATCAAGTCTAGAAGAGAGTGGATATATGTATATGTATGGCTGATTCACTTTGCTGTACAGCAGAAACTAACACAACATTGTAACTCAACTAGACTCCAACAAAATAATAATAATAATTTTAAACAGGGCAATAACATGATCCCATGCCTGTTTGTAGGGGGTGGGAGGGATGAATGTGTAGAGCACAGAAGATTTTTAGGGCAGAGAAACTACTCTACTGTAATGGTGGATACATGACCTTATATATTTGTTCAAACCCGTATTATGTATGAACAGGGAAGCCTGATGTAAACCAGGGACTTCAGTTAATCATAATGTGTCAATATTGACTCATCAACTGCAACAAATGTACCACATTAATTCAAGATGTTCCTAATGGGGAAACTGGTGTTGGGGCCAGGCTGAGGGAGTGTATGTGAATTCTCTGTACTTTACAGTCATTGTTGCGTGAAACTAAAACTTTTCTAAAAAACAATAAAATCTAGTACTACTAATAAAAAATATCATTCTGGTGATAAAAGAGAGGCAGACGGGGTGTGGTGAGGGAGACGGCGGGAGGCAGCTTCACTGCGAACACTGGGGTCACTCGGAGCAAACCTAGACCTCTTCCCAGGAGCACCGTCCATCCTGCTGCTCTGGGTGCACTGGGAAGGGGCAGGGAGAGGAGCCAGCAGGCTCCTCCCTGTGTTTTGCCTGGGGAGTGAGTGGGTTGATGAACTATTTCTTCTGACAGTCAAGGAAGGCCTTTGAGAACAGCCAGCACACCGGATGGGGCTCCTTGCCAAGGCTTACATCTTAGATAACTTCCTCCCTGTGAGGGCTACCTGAGGAGGTTGGTGCATCGCTGTACTGAGTGCAAATGGCAGAAGCACTGCTTTGTGCATGACCTACATTCTGAGAGAATGGAACCAAGATGATTTTGATAAGGACCGAATGAAGCTTTGTCAAGGGAGCAACCCACACAGGTCGTTTGGATCTGCGCCCTCAGTGCTTAAAGAAATGAACAGGACTCAAAGTCAGCCTAGGCAATCTCCTCCTGCCAGATATAAAGACGTATTTAGTGGGCATATTCGGTCTTCCAAAGATTAGGAAGAAAATGAATCCTGAATTCCAGAGAAATTCAGTTTCTCTTTGAGTCTCCTTCTCGGCAAGCCATGAGTCACAAGACTTACAGCAGACCACCTCATAGGATCCACTGGCCCTGGGTTTCCGCCCCCTGACTCTGAGTCTCCCCAAAGAATACCTTGGAAGACTTTCCATTACAGTTATCTATACTTTAAAAAAAAGTGCAAGTGGGTGGGTATTTGTACATTACGTGTCATTCATTATTCCAAATGTAATTTTAATCAGTTCGACATGAAAGCATCTTAATATTCTCAGTAATGGCACTGGTAACTTTAAATATTAAAATCCACATTAGGAATTCCCCTGCCTATGTGAAAACTGCAGTATTTGCATTATGGACTGTGAGTATGACCCCGTCTATACTTTCTGAGTACTTGTGCTGGTTCCCAATCCCACAGCAAATGCCAGGGAGATCAGTGGTAAACAAGACCCTAACACAACAAAATTAAATGTTCCTAAATATCAACTTGAAACAAATCCTCATTATGCAGCAGGGGTAATTCTGTACCATGTGTTTGTGACACTCAGAGAAGGCTTTTAGGACACACAGCATTACCATAATTTTTTCGACTGGGGTTCTCATAGGACCTCAGATGAAGTCCCTACCCTTAATTTTAATTGCATAGGCTGCATTCTTAATTAAAAACTGTACAAATGGATTTTATGTCATGCCAAAAGAAATCCAAGTTCATTAGTTGTGAAATCTTTTAAAAATTGATGCAAATATGTGGATTCCTTAAAAGTTTGAACTTGAAGCCCTCATTTTATGTTGAGTTGCTTTTAATCTAGAGAATAATGAAGTCAGTATAAATGAAGGTTGTTTTTTTTCTTTTTCTTTTTTGGGGGGTTATTTTCTGTCTTTCTGGTTTTACATTTTTCCTTGTAGAATGAGATTCATTTTAAATTCAAATTCTTTAGAGATTTGGGGGGGAAAATCCTTTTGACCTTTCCTCTCTGAGTTTCTCAAATGAAATCTCATAAGCCCTTTAATAATCTTGCTTATTAAGGCACAATTACATCATCTTCAGTGATAATAGAAATCAAACTTGCCAGCCTATAGAACTGAGAAGAGCTTTCTCTAAATGCACATCACTTACTTATTGCTGTAGATTCAGTTTTCTAATTTAAATAATTTTCTCCAAAATGTTATCAAAGCCACCTTTGCGTTTTTAAAAAGTCTTTAGACAGCTGAGCTCAGTCAAAGAAATGGAATGACCATTTTCTCTCATTTTAATTGTGTGTTGCCAAGCAGGGTACCTTGTGCACAGTGGGAATTCAATAAAGACGTGTATTTGTTGAAGGTGTGGGTGCGGAGTCTCACTGAACAGAAGGAAGCTTATCTCTTACAGACAGAAGAAGTTTGGGCAGTTGGGTATATGGAAGTTAGTTATGACTAAATCATAGCCCAGTGTCTCTCTGAAAAAAAAAAAGGCTTTACAAAATTTGTTATAGCAAAAAAAAAAAAAAAAAAAGTGTGCACCTATACCTTGCATAGAGCTGCTGTCCCATGTGCCAGTCAGTGGTCCTACATGGCTATTTAAGTTTACATTTAAATTTAAATGTAAAATAAATAAATTTAATAATATTTACATTTAAATAAATTTAAATGTAAAATAAATAAATTTAATAATAAATTTAAATAAAATTTAAAATTTGATTCTGCAGACATACCAGCCACACTTCTAATGCTCAATAGACAGACCATCAGGGCAGGAGGTTCTATGGGGCAGTGTTGACGTGAGACGTTTTCGTACGTGTATGTGTGTCTCATCCTTATCTGCCCCTGGACTTTGGTTCAGGCCATTCCCACCTCACTCCACACAAAACATCAAAACTTACAATCATTCAGCTCCTTCAAAGTGTGCCTTCTCCGTGAAGCAAACTCTGGCCTCTCCCTTTCTTACTTCCTACAGCCCTTCACGTGAACCTGCTCCACAGCTCTCCTCAAGCAGGGATAGAGGATCCTTGAAAGCAGGCTCTTTTTCCTCTTCCCCAGCCACAGGGGCACTTAACCAAGGGGGTTTTCCTTAAATATCTCCTGTATGAGGATCATGAATCTCACTTACACTATTCAAGCTGACTTCCTCCCAGTATCCTGGTGTGGGCTGTGTCAGACACATCAGGATGCTATAGGTGTGACCCATGTGTGACACATAAGGAAGCTGCCTGGCTGCCCCTCTCAGGTTCTCACTGAAGGCCAGCTGCCCCAACCAGCCCCAAACTTCCTCTCCAGAAGGTCCCAAAGTGTTAGTGGAAAGCCCAAGCCACCTGAGGGCAACTTCTCATGACCACAAGCTCCTGCCTAAGCAAGGATGCACTTCACTACTATACCAGGGAGATTTAGCAGGAAAAATGAAAGCCCTGGTCACAGTCTGAAAATCAGAGTGAAACTCTTGGCCTAGTTGGTAACCAGTGTAACCTCTGCATGTACTCCTTTCCTATACTTCTAGAATCTCAAAAAGATGGCACATGTATCAGTCAAGCGCTGCCACAGAACAAATCACCCCAATGATCTTCCTACAACAATTTTTATGCCTCGTGAGTCCATGGCTCACCGAGTGGTTCAGCTGCTCTGGGTAGACTGGCTCATCTCGGCTGGGCTCTCGTATCTGCAGGCAGCTGGTGGGTGGCCTGAGATGGCCTTGGCTGGGATGATCGACTCTGGGACACAGGACTCTGATCATCCAGGGTGAGTTTTCATAGTGGAGACAGAGGACAGGAGAGTGAGCAGAGGCATGCAAGGCCTCCGGACACTGCCACTGGCCCCATCGTCCATGGGCCAGCAAGAGTCAGAGGTAGCCTGGAGTCAACAGAAAGGAGAAGAGGCCCCCTTCCTTGATGGGAAGAGCTACCAAGTCACACTGCAAAGGGCCCGGGTCCGGTGAGGAGTGAAGGATTGTGGTTAATTTTCTTTTCAACAGAGCAGCTTTATTGAGATATAATTCACAATCCATCCAATTCACCCATTTTCAAGGGTACAATTTAATGTTTTTTGGTATATTTACAAAGTTGTGCAATCACCACCACAGTTGAATTTAGAATATTTTCTTAACACCAGAAAGAAATCTCATATCCATTCGAAATCACTCCCCATTTCCCTCCAAGTCCCCCACCGCCATCCTAGGCAGCACTACTCTACTTTCTATCTCTATGCATATGAAGGTTGTGGCTAATTTCGCAATGCATCTTGCATCTGTCCACACAACCTCTCCTTCAAAGGACTAATATGAAACATGCTATTCCATGAACTACAGGGCACTGGTCTAATTAGATAATCGATTTAATTTCTGATTCTATTGCACCCTGAGAGGTTAGGCTAATGGGTGCCGAGGCCAGAATCTGAGTTCCATTGTCAGATGTCCTGGAGTTGATGTGTAATGTCCATCTTTGACCAGAACCTCGGTGGAGGAGACTCCCATGCCTGGGAGGTTTCCAAGGCAGAAGCAATTGTCCTCAACCAAGGATGTTCTGGCTTGAAATTTCATGTAAAAGCTGCAATAACTTCTAGGTTAAGAAAAGTTCATGTTTTTCTTCCATTCCTTTTTTCTCTCTCCTCTTCTCCTTCTGCAAATGGAACTAGGAATGTTGAAATGTTGGAAAAAAAAAAAAAAAGATACTCTCATGGTATTTCTGATCCAAGCAGAAGCAGAAAGTGCCCAGGGATCTCATGGGAGGACCTCTTCTCAATGATTTTCAGTTGAATTTTTACAGGCCCATGAGGTTAGGAGAGTTAAACAAACTTTGGATAAATGCCACTGGCTTTTTATTCATTTACGAACTAACCCTTCAATTCTTTTGAGGTTCAACCATCAGCGCTTTCTACAGAGCCTGAAAACAAAATGTTTCAGTATGATTGGAATACACAGTGTTCAGAAAATGTAATAAAATGGAAAATAAGGCCCAGAATTTCATTTAACAGAATTATTCAAAGACTTCTTCATAAATTTTGTTTACACAGAGATTCATTTGGGTCAAGTTCCGTAACTCAGCAAATAGCTAGGCTGGTCCCTGACAATTCAGCAGCCTTTCAGAATTCCAAACTTTCTGCCCAGTTGGCTCGGTCTGCCCGTGGATTCCAAATGTCTCACTGTAACGAACAGCCAGGAGAAAACTGTAAATTTGATCCCCCAAGCGAAAGGAAACAGTTGAAGATTTGCACCATCGTGGATCTGACAAAGCTGCTAGAACGAAACGTGTCCTGATGAATAACGTCGAGATCATCTTCCCAAATTTACCCTCACCCCTCGCAGCCCCGCAGGACAGCAGGAGCCAGACAAACTGAGACGTTAACTCAGGGAGGAGGGAGGGGGGGAAGGGGGGTGCTTACTGAGCACCGAGTCCAGCACATTGCATTGGTAAATGCCCCCCTTTTCCAGAACTATTCAGGAGATGGAGGAGAGAAGCAAAGAGAGAGGAAAGAAAAGTCGCTATGAAGGCTCAATACATTTAAGTGCTTTGTTTAAAAAGAGAAAAGCGCCAGGAACAGAGGAAAGTGAGCTGAAGGGAGACACCAGCCTCCCCTGCCAAACCAGCCTTTTCTCTGTAAAGCTTTTGTTTCTTCAAAGGTGCCATAAAGCCTGAAAGGAAAAGAAAGGAGGACTAGAATGTCATTCTTTTCAGATCTTTCTTTTGCAGTTGACTTTGATTTTGGACTCCACAGCCTGCCTACCTTGGTCGCGCTTTCCTTCCCCGCCCCATTTTGGTTCCGTGAATTAAGTTTCTCAGCCGGTAAGGGGCTCGTCATTAGCAATCCAGGTACCAGCATACACGGGATCCATTTGTATGGATTCCTTTACACCGTGAAAAGCAACATCTTGTCCTGGACTTCCCCATTTCAAAGCCTTACCTGAGACTATTTCACAGACTCTTGGAACTGCAAGAGTCCTAGAGGACCCACGGAGTGTAATTGTCAAGCCATGTGCCAGAAAAAAAAAAAAAAATGCACACAATGCGAAAAACTTTTGGTTTGTCCTAGAATCCTAAGCTTTACCAAGAAACGTTAGACCCCTTCTAAATATCTCAGGAAGAGGAACAGTAGAAGGTGGTGAATAGTTAAGGATGGGGTTTTCTTTTTCACCCCTTCTCCCAAGCTTCTTTTATCAAAAACAGATAAACGAAGGCCTCAGTGCAACCTCTGCCTCATCTATTCTTGCACTTTCTCTTCCTATCCACCAGCCTCCCTTTTCTCCCTGCAACCGCTGACCCCAGGTCTTTGATCTTTCCAATTCACACTTGAGTTCAGATATTTGAGTACCTGTGATTTCCAGACATTGTAAAAGGCACTGAGAGGGCCTAGGTGAGCAAGACGTAGCCCCCATCCTCAGGCACCTCCTAGACCAGCGAGAGAAATTGGGATACCGTGTGATAAATTCTCACCTGAGGTATACACTCAGGTTTCCTGGAACCTACAGAAGGAAAGCACTGACTTTGATGGGGAAGTCAGGGATGATTTGGGGGCAAGGAGGGAATATTTTAACAGGATATTAAATGTGAGGTCAGAGTTTTCGAGGCAGAGGAAGGAGAGGAAAGTGCTGCAGGAACAGGAACACAGCACAGCAAGTGCAGCGGAGGGGACGCTGTGTCCAGGAGAGAGAGAACCTGCCAGGCGGAAGCTCAGTGCCTGCAGTGCAGAGGATGGGGGAGCAAAGCCAACATGGCCACCAGTGAAAGGTCTCGAGTGCCCCGAGGAGGCATCTGGGCTGTGCCCACCTTGGATGATACCAGTGGATGGTTGGGAGGTGACCTGAGAAACGTGAGAACCAAGAACAAGATCACCTGCCAGGAAGCTGCGTCGTCATCTAAGCAAGGAAGGGTCAGATGTATCCAAAGTAGAGGCTTCAGAGGGGAAGGGATAAGACTCAGTGACTGGTGGCCACTGGAGAAGGGCTGGAAGGGAAGACTCAAGGCTGCCTGAGAGGTCTAGGTGACCTCAGGAAGGTCACAGTGATGGTATCGGTGCAGAGGCAAAACCACTGGGAAAATGTCAGGGGCAGGCGTGAGGAAACGACTTCAGCTGGGGTCATTTATGGTGTGATGCACCCAAGTGGACTGTCTAGGAAGGCTCTGGAAATACAGGAATGATTCTGAAGGGGGTCTGGAGAGAGAAATGTGGGATCCAGGAGCATGTCAAGCACAGCTGAAAGCCTTGGAAAGACTGAAATGACCCAGAAACATTCCATAGAGGAGCTGACAGACCATAAAGTAGCATGACAGTGCAGAGTATGTACACATATCAGGAGGAGAAGATGGACATCAAACCAGGAAATGCAGTAAGTTGCTACAAGCCATGGATAAAGTGAGCATTCACTGATTGCGCTGGTAGCTCATGGGAAAGAATGTTGAGGGTAGAGGATGAGAGAGAAAGAGGAGAAGGCAAGGAAAGCGTCTCAGAGGAAGGAAGGCTTGAGCTGGTCTCTAAAGGCAAAGGATCCCACATGCTGAACGAAGAGGGAAGGCAGCCCAGGGGGCAGCAGGGCCACAAGGAGTGGTTCTGGTCATCTGGGACCACCGGGCCTCAGCTGGGAGTAAGGGCTGAGGGGCAGAGGTCATGGTAAGGAAGAGGCTGAGAATATTCACAAAGGACAGATTATGGGGGCATTTATGGCAGGAAAAGATACTTGGACTTCATCTTGAAATCAAGGAGGAAATACCAAAGAATTAGGTGAGAGGGTAACATGATGAGACTTGCAATCTTGAAAGGTGGTTTCGGCAGAGGATGGAGGAAGTTTTGCAGAACTCTGAGATGTAAGGAAAGCAGACCAGTCAGAAGGCCACCATTTCTGCAGATGAGAAAGAGTCATGGTTTGAACTACAGGCAGAAGAGGGACCACGGACGTTAAGAAGAGAAAAGAGAACCAGTAGGAATTGGTCAGTGCTACAGCTGTTGACGAATGAGGTAATGAAAAGACACCTCTCAATTCCAGGCTGGGGTCCGGTTGACATGGGTTCTGCTGACCTAGATGGAGAGCCAAAGCAGAAAAGCTATTTAGGGAAGCCAGTGAGGTGAGATCTGGGGAAAGGGAAGGGGCTGAGAAAAATTATCCTCAAGCTCTGTTGTGGGCTGTAACACCCACACCACCTCAGCTCCAGACTGGGCAGTCCTGTCCATCTTATCTTTATCATTGGTGTGTCTAGGTTGAGCCCTTAAATCATAGTTTTATCATTAAAATGTTGAAATACAAATCATTATATTAAAAATATATACTCAGATCTTTATCTACAGACATTGACCCATTCCAGACTTCTCTCAAATTTTAAATAAGTTATCTTACTTCTAGAAAACCAACTAGACACAGGTAAATTCACTTACCAACAAAAGTAATGATACTACATGGGTGTCTAATAGGACTACTTCACCAATCCTTGAGGGAACACAAATTCTTCTTAGTCGGCTCATTGAAGTTCTAATTTGAATTTCCATCATAGCATATTTTCTGTCCCACTGGTGTGAAATAATGTCGTGGGAAGAAAGTATAAAATTTACACAAATAGTAAGTACCAGATAGTCCAAAATTTTTCTGAGCATAATAATGTCTTCCAGAGATTGAAACATGGATTATCTGCAAATAATTATCCAACAACTATGGTGTAATGGCATTACTCATCTATTTCCTGGGATAATATCATCCTTGAAAACTACCATGTGTTTGCTAAGCAAACGTAACACCTCTTTTAGTATATTCATAGAGTAAGTTTTATGACAATTCTCTCTTCTTCCGAAAAGCCAAGCCAAATATTTGTTCTCCTAAAATAGCTAACAAAGCAGGTACCACCAAAAAAAAAAAAAAAGAAGACAATTGAAAAGAATTTATACTATAGAACTTGAATTTTTTAAATGTAAAAAATATAAAATTCATCTTTTTAAATTGCAAAGAATTTATAATATAGAATTTGAATTTTTTAAATGTAAAAAATTGAAAATGCACCTTTTTTTGGTGCCTATTTGAGCATTGACCCCAATTCTACTAAAGCTCTCTTATTTGTAGAAGGACCTTGAGAAGGGAAAGCATAGCAAATATAAAGGCAAAGGAGGGGGCGAGCTAGATAAACAGAAAATATGAGACAGAAATACTTTGAATGCACACCTGCAAGTCTCCCAACCAAGTCACTGCCACTTGTCCACATCAGAGCTTGAGAAAAGGCTTCAGAAGTCATTTTTCCAGTTTCCTCTGTCTGGGAGTCTGCTTCCATTGAGGATGTAGAAAGCCTCAGCAGTTCTTTGCTCCCACCCTAACAGTGAGAAAGAGCATGGCATAATTTACAAATCTTACATTTTCTGCAGCTGATGTCACAAGGCAACTAGGTAAACTGAATTCTGACAAGTCTTTCTTAGGAGATATGATACATAATAATGGTTTCACTTTTGGCAGTGCACACGGGGAAAAGAGGCAGACACCATGAGAGCAAGGAAGAAGAAAAAAGCTGAAATCTTAACAAACTCTTAGAGACCAAGTGTGGGCTACAGTGAGAATTTTAAATCCCCAGACACAAAGGGAGACCACAATCCCTCACAAGCTTTTTTCTGGGGGTTACTACTAGGTGCTTACAGAAAAGATTGGAGGAAGGGAGAAGACTTATAAGTCCCCCTCATTAGCACATATACACTAAACCCTACTTCCCAGAACCTTCTCTCATATTACGGAAAAATCTTAAACTTTTAAGGAAGGGATAGGAAATCCCTACCCAAACCCTAGGACACAGGCAAAGATCCCTTTGATTCCATAGAAGAGGTAAAAAAAAAAAAACATATCTCTCTCTGCTCTGGCAGGAAACTCTCCCTCATCAAAGATACTTCCATAGATATGTAGCAAAATTTGACTGCCCATGGTGAGGGGAGGGCAGAAACACTAAGGAAACCCCAACCTTAATGTACAGATGTACAGAGCCTGCCTAAGACTGAGGATAGGCCAGGAGAACTGAGAATCACCCCCTAATATCACATTGAGCCTTGCACCAGGTACAAGCAAAAGTAGTCTACCACTGTAAGTGCAGATCAGAGTGAAAGATCCCCAGTTTGCCAAGGTATATAGGGACTGTTGAAAACTAAGGATGCAACAGGAAATCTGAAAAACTCTCAGGCAGCAGCCAAGGTCCAGACAAGACAAAAGACTGCAGCAGCACACCAGTGGAGGAATTTCAAGTCTGTGGAGCTTTAAATATAACTATAGCAACAACAAAACTATATGCAACTTAGCTAGTGAGCAGATTGACTCAACATCCACACTAATGACTGGACAGAGGAGGAAGCATGCCCATTTTTAGCATAAATATGTCTTACCTCAGGATCCACTATTCTTCTACACTTAATGTCCTTCCTTCAACTAAAAATTACAAAACATACACACACACACACACACACACACACACACACACACGCAAGAGGGGAACAAGAGGTAAGACAGTCAACAGAAACAGACCCAGAGTTGAACCAAATGTTGGAACTAACAAATGTTTGGAACTTCAAAATAACTGTAGTCAATATGTTAAGGATCTAGTGAAAAAGTGGACAAATTTGCATGAAAAAAATGGGGAAGTTCAGCTGTGTGATGGAGATTACAAAACAGAGCCAAATGGAAATGCCAGAAATAGAAAACACAATATCAGAGATAAAGAATTTCTCCAACTGACAAATTAATCTGGACAGAGCAGTAAAAACAAATAGTGAATTTGAAGCTAAACCAATAGAAATTATCCAAACTGAAAAATAAAAAGAAACAAAAAGAGTGGTGGCAGGGGAGAGACAAAGAAAAGAACTCTCAAAACATGTGGGATGATATCAGATAGTTTAACATACTTGCAGATACAGTCCCAGAAGCTGAAAAAGGGAATGGGGCAAAAGAAACATTTCAAGAGATAATGACCAAGCATTTTCCAAAATTAAAGAAAAACAAGTCAAAAACCAAGAAGCTTAAGGAACTTTGAGAAAGATAAATTAAACACACACACACACACACACACACACACACACACACACACAGAGACATGCTTTAATACGTCATGGTCAAACCACTAAAAAACCTAGAGAAAAGATTGAAGATAGTCAAAGAAAAAGAGCATTATATACAGAGAAACAAAGATGAAAAATATTGGAGACTTCATGTCTGAAACTTTGAAGGCCAGCAAATAATAGAGTGACATTTTTAAAGTACTGAGAAGAAAAACTCTGCTAAACAAGAATTTTATAGCCAGTGAAGAAAATACCTCTTAAAAGGAAAGAAAAAAAATTTTTTATACAAACAGAAGCTGAGCAAATTCATCACCACAACTGCACCACAAAAGTACGTTAAAAGAAATTCTTCAGACAGAAGCAGTATGCCACTAGAAGGAAATTTTGTTCTACCCAAGGCATGCAGAGTTCCAGATGGTAAAAATGGCAAATATAAAATAATTCTTTTTAAGATTTTTAATTTCTTTAAAGGATATTTGACTTTCTAAAGCAAAGATGGTAAAAATATATTGTGGGTGTATAACATGTAGAGTAAAATGTGTAACATTAACACAAGGGATGGGAGAGAAGAAATAAAAGTTGACAGTTATGAGATTAACGC
Source organism: Orcinus orca (assembly GCF_937001465.1). Lineage (NCBI taxonomy): Eukaryota > Metazoa > Chordata > Mammalia > Artiodactyla > Delphinidae > Orcinus > Orcinus orca. Next base: position 86,885,228 of record NC_064572.1, read on the forward strand.
ATGCTACTCAAAGTGGTATAATAATATTTGAAGGTGACTGAGATAAGGTAAGGATGTATATTACAAACCCTAGAGCAGCCTGTAAATATATATAAATGGTATGACTAATAAGCCAATTGTGGAGATAAAATGGAATCATAAAAATCACTCAATCCAAAAGAAGATAGGAAATGATGGTGGGACAAACAGAAAACTAATAGCAGCCTGGTATATTTAAATCCAACCATATCAGTAATTACATTAAATGTAAATGTTTTATAAATCCCAATGAAAAGGCAGAGATTGGCAGATTGGCCAAAAGCGCAAGACCTAACTACATGCTATCTCTAAGAAACCCACTTTAAATATAAAGACACATAAAGGTTAAAAATAAAAGAATGGAAAAAGAAATAAAATTAAATCAAAAAATTAAATCAAAAGATTAAAATAAACATGAAGTGACTACATTAATATAGGACAAAGTAAACTTTGGTAAAGAATGTAACCAGAGACAAAGATAGGCATTAGATAATAATAAAAAGGTCACTTCGTCAAGAAGACATAGTTTTACTAAATGTATATGCTTAATAACAGCTTCAAAATACGTCAACAAAAACTGAAAGGAGAAAGGAAAGAATCTACACTTGTACTTGGAGATTTCAACTCCATTATTAGAGTTCAACTCTATTACCAGTATAATTAGAAAGTAGCCACTCACACAGCCTTTTCACAAGCTTATAGTTGTGTCAGGTGGAGGGACCCCTTCAGATTTTGTGTCTGACTCTTTGGACCTGTGGGTATGGAATTCTAAGAAATGTCAGAGCAATGAGGCACAGGGGTCCATGTGGGCAAACATCAGAACTCATGCAGTCATGCTGCGAGCACCTCTGGCTTCTCCAGTGCTTTTCTGGGCCATAATAACTTTGGAAGACATTGGCTCCAATTCAGCCACCATGTACTTCTTCTCATGCATTTATCCACAAGCATTTATTTATCAAATGTTCCTTATGAAATGTTGCATCTGTACATCTTGCTCTGTACACCAAAACCTCAGTAACTACTGATTGAATGGGATGCTGTGAATGAACCAGACATTAATCACTTTGATTAATAATAACACATAACAGTATCTCAGACCGAATCAGAGCACCACACAGCCCTCATAGGTTGTTTCATATGTGTGTTTAACATCTGAAACAAATTGGTTTAACTATAATTACACAAAGGCAGTTGGATGAGAGAGAGTAGGAAACTGGCAAGAAATCTTTTACTAGCTCATGATTAAAATAGTAATAATAACAATAATAATCATAAACGCACTAGAAAGTGCCTCTGTGTCCCAGGAGCTATGCTGATAACTCTGCATTGACTCCTTCAGTCCTCCCAACAGTCCTCAAGACACAACTGGCCACATTTTGAGGATGAGGTCATGAGTATTGTGTATGTTTTACACTGTTTGCCCAGGTCACTCAGCTAATAAATGGTAGAGTTGAGATTCAAACCCAAGTTTGCCTGAATGAACAAACCTCACTTGAGTATGTTGGCTAAGAACAACGACTTTGAAACCAAATATTTATTGGACATTCACTTTGCTTAAGAAAGCTATTAGAAGCTATGAGGACAGGTGGGCTAACAGTGGCTCTATGGAGAGTCCGGGGGTTAAGGCAGACAGCCTCCATCTCGTAAAGCCAGCTCCCAGGATCACAATCAGAGGGCACAGGTAATTGGAGGGAGGTTGCTGATGGTCATTTCAAAGGGCAAACAGATTACAATCCATTCTCCTGCCTTGCCCAAAACAGCACTTGTTCTTAGGGCTAGAATGAAAATAGCCTTTAAATTGACTTCACCATCTGTTTGGAATAATTTTGCATAATGTGAATAAGCTTTCTAATTTATCATCTCAGATTAGTATCAGAATTTTTAGAGGGAGATGCAAAGGTGGAATTCAGTCCTTGTAGATCAGTATCCCAATATTTTATTTTATACGTAAGAAAAACTGAGGTGGGGAGACATGATTGTTCCCACTATCATTTATTTAGGGGTTAGATGGGGCAAAAACTCCGTTTTTGGCCTAAGAAGTCTTTATAGTTACTTTTCAAAGGATTGTGGTTTGAGGATGATGGGTGCTTGAGGGTATGAGCACTCCGAATGCTGCCCAGGAAGGGATGTAGTTGTGTTGTCCACTCTAGACATCCCAGCAAGGACGGTCACCCCGGCCGTCCTGGAAGGGAGCTTCGCCGCGATCCCACAGGGCACACTGAGTCCCCGGTGCAAGCGGCATGCTCCACAGCTGCAGCTGGCTGCACACACCACCTCACACGTGTCTCCCATCGCCCGGCGCACACCCGCCCCTGTGCGCTCAGGGACCTGGCCTGGGTACCAGGAATGATGTGAGGCTGTGAACAGTCTGGACTGTCTCTGATATATGATGTGAGGGGGAAGAAGCCTGGACGGAGGGAAAGGCTGTGAGGATTACTGAGCATTCCACTTCCAATTTCCTGACTCCCCTCTCTGGCAACGTAGATGGGCCTGGCTTTAGGTCAGTAGAGGTGGCGGGACTCTGTGTGTGAACACAGGCGGGATCACGTCCCCCAACCAAATTGCTTATTTAGAAAACCAACCTGAAACAACCCACTTAAAAACCTTAAAAAGCTATTAAATTTCTATATATTTTTCTTTCATAACTAATACATATGTCATTTTTGACAAGATGCGTGTTACTGGTACCGTGACGCAAGCTCCGTAATGAACAGTATTGAGTTGCAGATACAATAAATAATTAGTGGAGTATTTATGCCGGCGGCAACCTATGCACTTAACTAGAATGGCACTTTATTCTCTTTCATCCTTCTGGTACGTTGATGAAGAATATATCCTGGGAAAAAAGGAACATGGTTTCCGAAGGGAGCAGAGCCCTCAGTGTCTCGTGGAGCCCCGACAAGGCTTGTGTTTTGACAAAGTCCATCAGTCGCGTAAAGAAAACCAGATTCTAATGATTACTGCCCAAACCAGCTCGGGCAAAGTGAGCAAAAAAATCTCTCTTCTCTTGTTTAGCATCTTTTATTTTTTGTCCTGGTTCAAACTGGCATCCACTTGGAAAGTGTGCTCACGGGAGAATTTTAATTTATTGATGCTCCTTGCCCTTACTGTACATTCCGGGCTCCTATGTGAGTATAATGGATGAAGCAGATGTTTGACACCACAGCACCTCTTCATAACTCCACTCTTCAAAAACAGTTTTACAAGTACTTACTCGCGTTGGTTCCCATTCCTCACAGGAAGCTGAGGTCATCGTGAAACATGAGGCTGGGGCAGGAGCCTGCAATCATGTGCTTTGCAGCTGGGCCCCCATCTTCTGAGCACGTTAGCGATTTATGAAACAGCCATAATTTTCAGCTTATGGACAAAGAAATAAAAGTGTTGACACCATTATTGTAACATCTGTGAAGGGAAAAATATGGGCCGATTTCTAAGTGCACAAATGGTACCGGAGTTATAAAGATTCTTTTATGCTTAATTGTATTCATTATCAGCCGTAATTATTTCAAACACGAGCAGTTTCTTCCAATTTAATGCCAACCTAAAAGGTTAAGACCTTCCAATAGAGGCTCTTCGACCTCATGATTTGTTGGGTCTGCAAAGTTACGCTAATTGGGAAGCAGGAATGGCTTCTGCGGGCACGCCTGCCTTGGTTTCAGCTCGTCTGTGTGGAGCAGATCTCTGACTGTTAACATCACAGAAGGGCACTTCCAGGCAGGGTCTGAAAGGATTTCCTGGCTTGCACTGTGAGCTGTACTGTTATCATCAGCGGAGTGACTACTGAAGCCTCCGTCTCTCCACTCCCTCCCCAAGCATCCTTGCAAAGAAGCTTCTGTAATTCTGGACTGATGTTGAATAAGGCACTGCGGGCACGTCACTTATGTATGAGAAGCTGACCTCCTTGGCTAAGGTGATTAAGGTATGTCCTCCCTGTGTCAGCAGATAAAAACCACGGTGACAGAACCAAGCCCTCCTGTTCACCGTGCGCTGAGGTGACCCCGGAATCTTCAGCCTTCATCTAACAGGTACCCGCTTTTAAGTGGCGGCTGTCTTCAAAGGATTGTGGTCATGAAGACAGCTAGCGGCAGAGGAGTTGACAGAGCCACCACCGTGCTGGATAAGTACATGACATCCAGCGCATGTGTGTGTGTGTTTGTGTGTGTGTACATCGTCTGCACATATGTGGGCATGTCTGGGGAGTTGGAGAAGAGGTAGAGAGGGCTCCACTGTCACTTTCTAAACCAGCTCTGACTTAGCTCAGACTTTCTGCCTGTAAGGCATATTTGGGCATAGCCCTGGCGATGTTCTCCCGGCTACGCTGAGGCACACAGCCTCCTCCCTGGTAGAATGCAATTCGGGAGCCCGGAGTGGTTTTCTCAGCCCCATCCATCACCTCCTGCATCACCCTGCTCCTTGATGCTGAAAATCAGTTGTCAAAATACTAGGAACCTGACCCTGCTTCATCTCTTAATTCCTCTCCAGCCATTTAAAGGCAGCCACCCCTGTGCATTAACTAATAAATCCCCCCTTGCGTTAACGTTCAGAAAGTCAGCTGTTGGCCCTTGAAGATGTCAGCTTCGTGGGACCATGGGACTCCCTTCCATGTTGACACATTTACCCCACTGCTAACAACAGCTTCATGGCACAGTGGATCTCCTCTTAGCTTAGATACCCGAGAAAACAGCTAAGGCAGGCTTTGCAGGCCGATGTCTTACTTAAAGGTGAAATTCCAGGGCAGAGAGAGAGAAGGAAGAGGACAGTTGAAATAGGGTGGGAAACGAGTACAGGGTGATGTGTTATCTCCCTGGCCCTGCTTTGCAACAGACTCCAAGCTACCAGAGCACGGCTCGACAGGTGTACCCTCTCAGACTGGTGAGATGTCACCAGACAGACCATATGGAAAAACCATGCCCAGAGTTGTGTCCTCCGCAGGGAGCAATGCAATGCCTGTCCCTGTCTCCCGCTGGTCAAAGTGCTCCCAGAATGGAGTCCAACCACCCTCCCGTCTGGGTTGCGTCACTGGAAGCAGCCCCCCGTCTCACGATATAAAGTCCACCTGCTTACTCGGCTCCGGCACTCAGGCATCCAAGCCCACTTGCTCAGGACTGTGCTTCAAGACTAACGATGCTCGTGGGCTACTCTGCGCCTCCACCAACCTCACAGGCATACAGACTTCATAATCCACGTGCCCATCGTATCTGCCAGGTTGACCAAAAGGCGGTCCCAGAAGACGACTCTGCACCCTGCAAGGCGTGAGGCCAAGCCTTGCACGGTGCGAGACCAATGATCCTCTGTTTGGTACCTGGTGCCACCTCTAACAGAAAATGATAATAATCTGACAATGATTCCCTTCCAGAAAGTAATTTGGACGTGTGCCGATGAAGAGTGTCTGCCAGACGGCAGTGCACTTGTCTTTCTTCTGCCCACCACAGCAAATTCAGGTCAGATAATTAGCACTCATCGTTATGACTTATGCTTTCTGAATTGCTGCAGTACTAGGAGTAGGAGGGAAAAGTTCTGAAACCTTCCATGGGGTTGTTGTTGCCATGGCAACCACTCCCTTGGAATTCTCAGACTTATTCCCAGTCGGTGAACAGAAGATGTTCCAAACCAAATACTGAAAGAGTCCTAAAAGCCAAGCAGGAGGCGGGAGGACTGGGGGTTTGGGCAGTCCCCAGAGGCAGCAGTGAGGACAAATTAGCCCAGAAGGACAAGGATTCACCTTCATTCTGCCTCTCGACTTGTCTAGGGACCTGTGCCCCACCCACCTGTCCTTGTAACGTATCTGTCAGGGTGCTCCGTGCCCAGCCTCATCACAGCAGTGTGGGCTGCATCTGGGTGCTGCTCAGAAGGTGACGCACCTCTCGCTAGCTCCTGCCTCTGCAACCAGCCGGCTGCATGCCCATTGGTCAGCCACGCCCACTTTCTGGGCATTAACGTCAGCACCTCTATAAATGAAGGCTTCAGGCTGGCTACCTCCCAAGTTCTCTTTCTGTTCTAGGGCATGTGATGCAGCTATTAAATGGAATCGCTGACGTTCTGGTTAACGGCTGGTTGGTTTGGGATCTTCTCCTGTAGGGCACAAACTAAGATCCCCAGAGAGGTGAGGTTGAGGCTGCCCCGTCTGTAGAAAGTTCCTTGCAGGAGTGATAGCGCTAGGTCTTTCTTCAGACCTTGGAGGGAGCCGGGTATTGTGCTTGCCTTTAGTTGGTTAGATCAGAAATCATCATCAGTAAGTTTTCTGTTTGTCTTCAAGTCGTTTCCAGTAATATTGTGAAGAATAGAGACAGCAAGCTGATAAGGAGGACATTTCGGTCCTCGTAACTAGCTTGAGAGAGGGTCTGACTACTCCATTTCTTCAGATGAGGATACAGAGGCTCAGAGAAGTCCAATAGCACTTAGCCACAAAGACAGGACACGTGCTGAGGCGTTCATCCCAAGCCTCTGGCTCTGCTTCAGTGTCAGCCTCTGTTCAGCATCCTCTCAATGTGAGAAGAAAAAACACGTACCCAGGTCTCAGGTACCCAACGTTATTACTAGGAGAAGCCTATGGATTTGAACTTGAACCTTGGCCCTTTCTGGCTTGTGGGAAGTACTTTGCAGACAATGGATTGCTGTCCTGCCTAGAGGAGGTGTGGATGTGGGTTCAATTTTTAAGACATAGAATTACTCGGTCAAACTTAAAGAGAAAGTCTTTGAATCTGCGGATCCTCCAGGAGGAGGAGGAGACCCCGGCAGGTTGATGTCGCCTTAGAGACAATTGGCCCCCAGTGTGTGTGGGGGGGAGTTCCGGGTCCTCTTTCCAAAACACTGTGGGTGGCGTTTGTGCACCCTTTCTTTCAATCAAATGCGTCTGAAGTTTCACAAGATCCAGGAGGAGGATGGTTTGTACATGAAAAGCTACCTCTCCCTGAACAGCTTTTAAAAGTCTAATTTAAAATTTGAGTGTGTTTTGGGGGGATGGAGGAGACAAGGGGGACACAAGCCTAGGGAGAGGCAAGGCTGCAGGATTTAGAAGAAAGCAAAAAGGGCCTAAAATATGCATATGCCCCGTGAGAATTTGAGCACTTGTCCCCCCAGATTTAAGGTCACTGTACACTGTGGCATGCCAGAGTAAACAGCAAATGTCTCAAGCTATTTGGTTTTAGTTTCTGATTTTTTTGAGTTTTAAGTAGTTCATTCATATCTGGGAACAAAGCATCCATGTCTTAAATCTGATTTATAAATATATCTTGTTCCACACCAATTTAGAATTCAGACCCCTCCATTCCGTACTGAATTAAAATACCCAAGTCTGCCAGGAGCAGTCAGTTGAGATGAGTTTGAGGTTTGGGGCTTTTTAAAATTCTGTTTTGTCTTATTTTTTAAAAAATACAGTATGAAATGATTTTAAGAAAAATTCCCAGGAAGATAATTTGGGCCAAAACAATTGAATGCTTAATGAACTCAGTTCCTGAGCCCTCTATTTTTATCCCCATTTCCATCTCCCTCCCACCGCAGCTGGGGTGGCAGCGTGGCAGCAGAGAGGCAGAGCCTAACTCGGCCCTCGCAGACAGTGATGGTGCTTGGGAGGGAGGCCGCAGATCTGTAGCTTGGTGCCGTCCTCCCAGCCCCCCACCCGGCGGTACTTCTGGGCTGGCACAGGGACAGACGCCGAGACATCCCGGCTGCTATCCGAGAAACGACTTCCAATTCCTTGGCAGGTTGCTAATAAACGTTCACAGCAGGAAGGAGGCCATATCTGGAACGTGGAAGCGTGTTTATAAGAAACGCTCATGAAGTCATCGGGGTCAAAGTTGATCTTCCTGTTATTGAACTTGGCTGAGAACGTTCCCTGGACTTTGGCAGCCAGCCGACATTCTTCATTTAAATGGAGTAGTGGGGAAAAAGGTAAGGGCGCACCTTCAGAAAAAGTCGAGCCAGCCAGGGTGCTGCCCAGGCAGGCGGGGATCCTGACCAATGCCTCTCCCTTCCCGGGGAAGTGCTCTCTTCAGGGGCACTCTCAGAAGCTCAGCTTGGAGCAGTGGGGCACCTGGTCCCTTTGGTCACACAGCAGCCACACTGCATGTACTGCCCGCACGTCACTGACCTGATGGCTTGGGAACAGACTTGGCCTCCTCTTCTCCTGATTGTGGGCGTGACTGTGGCTGGTGGTGTCTTGTCTCTGTCCCAGGGCTGTGCAGCTGGGCAGCAGGGCTCTGACTCCACCAGCCACAGGACAAGGGGTCATCCTGCAAACCCGCCATTCACTGAGGCCCCTATGTTTCTTTCCTGGGAAAGTTTCCGGTGGGGTCGTCCATTCACACCAGTGAGTGGGGAGGCATGGCCAGAGGGCTCTTGCAGGAAAAACACACAATCACAAAGCTTCATTCTCTAGGTTAAGTAGGCTTTTATGAGCCCTGGCAAAGCCGGCTCCCCCAAGCTGTGAAACCCCGGGGGCATTTATCATCTACCTGCGATGGCTGTTTCCACATCAGGGTCTCTGTGGGAAGCCCTCGCTCGCTGGGTGGTTTGTTTTTTAACTGAAGCTGTTGCAGGCTCTCTGCTGTGGCGGCCCCAGCTTTTACCATCACGGGAACCTTCTTACTTTCACCATATTGAAAAGGCATTTCCTAAATTCATAATGTTTTAGACACATTATGGTCTTAGGATTGGATTGTGAAGTCTGCGTGGAAGAGGGTCTGGCCTGCCCCTCAACTCTGGCCCCATTTCCTTAAGGAATTGGTGAATGCAAATACTACAGTTTTATATTTTTACAGCTGCCCATATTTTCTCATTTAATTCTCATAACTCCGGGAAGGAAGGCAAGGGTTACTATTCCCATTTCTCAGATAAGGAAATCGAGGTTAAGGAAACGTGTGATGCACGCAACTGTGCGTTTGAACCCAGGGCTTCTGATCCCCACATGGCCTTTCTCCACCCTCGAGCCCCCTCCCCATCCCGGGGTAGCTCATCACTGTACACCCAGCTCCCGGCCTCTGCCAACGCCGGGGCCCTACCCTGGCTTCTCCCACCTCATCATACATCCCTCCAGGCAGAGGGCTTTCCAGAAATGGGCACAGATGAACAACAAGCCCTCAAGCACTGGAATTCCATGCACAATGTTAAGTCTTTTATTTTCCTTTTAGAATTGTCATTCCTTTAGGTCATCTCATCCCTAAATCTTCACTCAGGTATGTCGAAGGCTGGTCCTAATGCTTGTGTATTTGAGGGGCCTGTGCCCACTGCCCACAGCCTGCAGCAGCCGGAAGCACAGTGCTGGGGGTCTACGGAGGGAGCGAGGAGTGAAAGATGCGTGGAATGTCAGCAGCGCTCCCCGGGGGGACTGGAAACCCTCGAGAAGGGAATAGGACTTCATGGAGGTTCAAGTCGAGATTGTCTTAGACTTAAAGCACGGGGAGACTCAAGGAAGCTGGACATGTGGGGGCACTTGGGTGACCCTGGTCAGACTTGGCAGTTGGAACGTCATCCTCTGGGTTCCCACTCTGGGGGCTGGGGAGCCATCGAGGGCTATTGGGATATGATGGTTGCACATCCAGGTTTGTGTCTGGGGACTCTCCCCCTGGCAGAGAGAAAAGGGGGAAACAGGTGAGGAGGCAGGAGAAAGTCCCGGAAGGAAGAGAAGACCAAGTGAGGAAACAGCAGGTAGCTACAGCCTGGAGGCTGCAAGCCAGGCAGGAGGGTGGGATTTGGAATCTCAGAGGAGGAATCTGTGGACTTTGAGATTTATGAGGAAGGGATTTAGGGAGAGGATAATATAGGAGTTTCTGATTTGGGGGAACCTGGGTTGGGTACGCACTTGACAGCCTGGAGAGGAGGGTTACAGGAGGAGTAGGATTTATTGGCATATCGTGGGGCAGGGAGGAAAGGATGTCGGTGAGAAGGAGACACACCAGGGTCTTTAAAACTGTGGTGGGAGATGCTCACAGAACATTAGGGTTGGCATTTGGATCTGAGGCCGGGACCAGACCAGGGATCTGGGAGCTTCTGTCCTCACTCACGGTGAGGGAGATGATAAACCTCCTAGAGGCAAGGTGCAGAGGGCGAGAAGAGGGTGGTCCTGGGGCGATGCCGGCCCAGAGGCAGAGGAGCCCAGGGAGATGCCTCCATTTTCCTTTCGGCTGACGTTCAGGAAAGCCACACGTTGCTATGTGGGTGAGTCCCCAAAAGCTTTCAGCATCAGCAAGTACCTCCGAGCCCTGGAGCTGAGGAACCTTGGCCACTGCAGCCGCAGGTCTATTCACAGAGGTGCCTTGCGGAGAGAGTGCTGGGTCTGTCTGTTCATAACTCCCCTCTCCTCCTTCTGTCTCAGGCAGCTCAGTCCACTGTGCAAATTAAAATCACACAAGCAAGCAAGAGCACTTCTTCAAGGGAGCTCTGGCCTTTGAAACCTCCTGGCTCTGCTGGCCAGGATGGCAGAGATGGTTTGATCACAGTTCAGCATCAGTGCCCCATGGGAACCTTTGCATGCCACTGGCTGCATCCTTGTTCTGCAGGACACCTCCTCTTCCTGGGCTCTGGTCACCCTGGAAGAGGGCTTCTGCCCAGTAAGCACATGTCAGAGGAGTCCTCCACTGCTGGCTGGGCCAGGCAGCTCTGCTGACAATCACAGTGGCTCTGCCACAAAAATGTCAATGGGTGACATTGCTCGTGGATAGAAATGTCCACTCCTGAATTAGGGCAAGAGGTACCCCAAGAGCAGAGAAGCTCCCGACTCTGTCTCCGGAATCTTCTGAGACCACCGTCAGAGCTGGCTTGCCTCCTGGTTGAAGGCTGTCTGGACGAGAGGGACGTGCAGTAATTCCCCTGGGGTGATAGGCCAGCAGGACAGTGCCAAGGTGTGGGGAAGGCTGCACCTGTGGCAAAGTGGAAGGCCTGTGAGTCCCAGTGAAGATGCTGTGGGAAGGAGGCTGGAAGCTGATGGAGGAAGTGCCTGCAGAAGTGTGGATTTCCCCAGGTTGTCAAAGGTGCCTCCTTCATGCCGGCGCCCAAGGCTCACCTGTTCAGAGAAAGGCTCACCCCTCCCTGACTCCTGCTTCCCCGTCCTTTCCGGCCCCTTCCCCACTGACTTAGAGGCCAGCGCCACCCTTACCCCCGTCTCCTTCCTGCACTGGGGCAACCACTCCTGCTCACAGCTGGCTCCACACTCAGACCTAGGTCAGCCCTGCTTGCGGGAAATTTTTTTCACAAGAATCAGCTAAGAAATAAAGATACGAGACCAATACTTCATTCAGATTGTAGTGATTCTTATGGCAGAAACAAATTAACACAGAATAAAAGTGACAGTGGCTAAAATGCTTATGGTCAAATTGCCAAAAGACTCAAAATGTCTTGGCAGACCTACATCTGTAAAAATGATCTAGAAAATATTGGAATTGAAAATTATGATGACTGCAATAAAAAGTATACACTGGCAAAAGCTAAGATTAATTTTAAAAATATGTGGACAAAGAAAGATTTCTGAATCAAAGCTTGACTGTGAAATTTACTTGGGAGAGAACTGATTTTGATGAAAATAATTTAGCTAAATAATCTCTCGACCAACTTTCTGTACAGAAGCTTAATACTGCAAGTGTTTCTATTTTAATTTTAAATTGGTTTAACTAGACTTGCTCCAGAAAATACTTTCTCCACAAAAACTCGGTACTGATATAATTACGTTTCAGACATTTGCACTCATAAAATGTTATCAAAGTATTTCCAGAATGTAAAATATGGGGACTAAACAGCAGAATCAAAATGCTATAAACCAACTTCTGGTTCCAGACAAAATGGGATAGACAAACGTCTTCCTAATGCCCTCACCGCCACTAAGTACAGCTACAAAAACACAGAGGTTATATATGAAATAAACATATGGCTCTGAATGGGAGAAGAAAGAACACAACTGGTTAGGAAACGAGGTCCTTGAGAAACAGCACAGTGGTGAGTGCCCTGGGTTTTCCTTTTGCCCCCTATAGGTCCTGAATGAGATGCCAGAGAGGCTTGCAGCCCCAAAACATCAACTGATACAGATTTTTAAAAGCCTAAGAAAAGCTTGTTTTCTCTAGCCAAAACACCAGGAAACGAGTTATTTAGATATTACCATGGGTGAAAATTATCCACAAATGAAAATTTTGATAAATTAGACTTTATCAAAATTTAAAACTTTTGCTCCACAAAAGACCCTGATAAGAGGATGAAACATCAAGATACAGACTGGGAGAATAAATCTGCAAAACACACATCTGACAAAGGACCCGCATAAAGAATTCTCAAAACTCAACAGTAAAAGTACAAGTAATTCAATTAGAAAATGGGCAAAAGACAGACCCTTCAGCAAAGAGGATAGATAGATGGCAAATAAGCACATCAAAATATGTGCAACACCATCATGTATTAGGGAATTGTGTCCTAGAACCACAATGAGATATTACTACACATCTATGGGAATAGCTAAGATAAAAAATTGTGACAATACCAGATCCTATCAAGGATCTTGAATACACTTTTGTGGGAAATGCAAATGGTACAAATTCTCTGGAAAATAGTTTAGCAGTTTCCTAAAAATCTAAGCATGTAATTATATGACCCAGCAGTTATACTCCTGACCATGTACCCCAGAGAAATGAGAATCTCTGTCCACCCAAAAATCTGGGTGTGAGGGTTCATAGCAGCTTTATTTATAAAAGCCAAGTGCTGGAAAGAGCTCACATATCCTCCACTGGGTGAATGGCTAATACACGGCTGTGCACTCTATCACGGGACTCTGCTCAGCAGTGAAAAGGAGTGAACTAACACACACAGGATAATTTGGATGGATCTCAAGGGCATTGTGGTGAGTGAAAAAAGCCAATCTCAAAAGTTCGTATACAGCAGGGTTCCATTTATGTGACGCTCTGTTGCTAAGGTGGTCACAGACATAGAGAACAGATTAGTGCTACAAGGGTTTAGGGATGGGAAGCAGCGGAAGGAAATGCTATGACTCTAAAGGAATAGCACAGAGATCTTCTTGGTGGTGGGAGAGCTCTGCATCTTGACTCTGGTGACTACACCAACCCGCACCTCTGATAAAATTTCATGGAACTAAATACACACACACGAGTGCATGCCAAACTGGCAAAATCAGAATAATGTCTGTGAATTGTCCCAATGTTAATTTTCTGCTTTTGGTACTGTGTAATTACATAAGCTGTTGCCATTGACTAAAGCTGGCTGAAGGCTTCATGGTGATGCTCTGTATCACGTTTGCAACTTCCTGCGAATCGATAACTCTTTCAAAATAAATGGTTAAATGCAATGCTATGTACCCATGTGCCCAGGCTTTAAAGAAACTATGCCTTACTCTTAGCTCTAAAATTCTCTGACCTGACCCATCTGGGCTCATTCCCAAATCTAACCTTGATAATTAATAAGGATTGTTTTTACATTGATAATATTTGCCATTTTCCAAACCTAGCAAATTCCTTTGAATCCCTATGGTTTTACATATGCCATTTTCTTCATTTAAAGACTATTTATGCCCCTTCTCAGGCATAATGTCAGCTCTTCTTAAAAATTCAGCTCCAAATTTATTCCTCTGGTGCTTGCATTTTAATGAGATTTAAGTATATCAATGATATATTATGAATATATGGATTGCATATTGATAAGAATTGTATAAATACATATTTGTGTGTGTGTGTATGTTGCATATCATATAGCAATCATGTATTGTGTAGCATATATCATATTATAACTCAATCACAGCTCATCTTACGGAAACATAGTTTTGATGGTAAGGGGTAGCAGAATGCGTCACCCAAAAGTATGCCTCTTAGATGTAAGAAATATTTGAGCTGATTATTTTGAGAAACTGCAGACACAAGAGAAGCTCTGAAAACAGAGTAGAAGTAGGGGAAATCTACCTTCGTAAAAGGCCCTCCATCTGTCAGCGTCTCCTGCTCAGTGGAAAAGGTACCCACTGAAATCTGCGTCGCAACGTCACCCTTGTTTGCCTGCTTTTCCTGTCACTTCCCAGACTGGTCTCCTCACTCCCAACATCTTTCTTCTGACTTTAGGTGTGCACGTTGAAAAACTTCTGTTTGTTTTGCTCTTGTTAATCTTTTATCATCAAGGGTCTCAGCCAGGAGCTCAGAAGGGTAGAGGGAATGTTATTATTCCTCCTCTACAATGGGAATAACTGTGATTCAGTCGCCAAAGGAGAAATGAATCTGCGTACTTTTAATCTACGTGACCAACCTGAAAGCCTATGTGTGTGGGTACATGTACGTATATACACACATGCATGTACGTGCTGTTTTGGCTGTACGTCAACATACATCAAGATATATATGTGTATACATATATATGACATGTGTATTTAATGTGTATAAAATATATATGTATATTTTCTATATGTACATATAAAAATATCATAGTGTGACATATATACATTACACATCTATAATACATATTACATGCATACAGACATACACCCATGCATGCTATATTGGCTATCTATTTTTCTACTGAATATGTCATGATATGACACGGATCTATATGATACGTGTTTCTATCTTGCACAGGTGCATACACACGCACACGGGCTATCACTTGGTCACGACATTTGAAATTCTGATGGAGAGTTCCCTGCACCCACCCCTCTTCGATGACTGTTGTGTCATGGCTTTCTCAGAACGACTCCCCTGACCAGTGTCTTTTTTTTTTTTTTTACATCTTTATTGGAGTATAATTGCTTTACGATGGTGTGTTAGTTTCTGCTGTACAACAAAGTGAATTCCCTATACATACACATATATAGCCATATCCCCTCCCCCCTGCATCTCCCTCCCCCCTCCCTATGCCACCCTCTAGATGGACACGAAGCACCCGAGCCTGACCAGGGTCCCGAGGTGAGGGTCAGGATGCTGTGCTGGAGTCACGTGCCCCTGGTCCGTCTCAGCTTAGGACCTTCTGCCAGAGTCCACGCCAGGCCGGGGGCTCCTGCTGCCCACCAAGGCAGAGCTCTGGGTGCTGACTCCTGGACCTCAGGCCAAACTTTCTTCCCTCTTTCCAAGGGTTCTGCATCTGGTACCCGGAGCCCCAGGCTTTGACTGCAGGGGGAGGGGGAGGGGGGCAGCAGCTACTGTCCCCTGCCCACCCCCCTCCCTGGCCAGTGGCTCTCCGGACAGGACCAGGCATCCACCCACCTCACAGCTCCAGGGTCTGGAGGCCTCGTGGAGCAGAGGTGAGAGGACCCTCAGAGTGGTGGTGACTGCTCTTTTTGGAGAAACTTTATCCCAGTGCCGCCTCTCTGATTTACAATCCCTGTATCCTTAATCTGGCTGGAGGGTCCAAGATGGGTAAAATCAGTTCTTAGCCATATCCTTTGTGAATTCTGAGCATGGCAATCTGTCACACACTCACTTCAGTGACAGAAGTGATAGAGAGTTACTATCCTTTACCAAAAAGCAATTACATTTCGAACTATTTGGTGATGAAATGGATCAAGAGAGGAGAAGACAAATCAATCTTTCCCTAGTGGCCTTTGCAAGTAAACTCCCAGGGTTCTGAGACCTCAAAATGCCTTTCACATTGAGCATGCAGAACATTCTATGCTAAGCACTGGCCATATGGTCCCTTAAGCCAGGTGCAAAAGCAGCTGCTGTTGACCCAACACCGTCTCACACACCCTTTGACTGGCCTCAGCCACCTGAAGCTTTACTGGCCTGGGACACCCGGTCTTTCAGAGGCCTTGATGGGAAAATAGTCTTTGGGGCCCTTCTCCATCTTGAAAGGAGGTTCACGCAGGTAGGTGAGGTTGGCAGTTTGCTCTCTTGACGGAACTCAAAGAAAGCCTTTAGAGGGTGGTCCTCCCTCAGGTCATCTGCTGTCTGAGTAAGCATGTGTTAAAAGATCCTAGTGGGAAGACCTGTTCCAGGTAGAGTTTACATACGTGTGGCATTTGTATTTTACATTCCTTTGACTTCGTGGCTCCTCTCCAGTTGTTTCAAGAGCTTAGGTGTGCTTGCTTATAGAGTTGGAACATTTTAAGACAGGGCAGCAAAATGTCATAAAACTGCAACGTCTAAAGCATCAGGTACGATGGAAAGAATTCCATTATTCGTTTCAGCTGCAGGCCTGAAGGGAAAGGTCCAGAGGGGTATGTGACCCAGCCCCTGCCCGGGCCAGCAGGGGGTCTCCTGGGCTCCGAGGGCTCGTGGCACCGGCTGGCAGCAGCTCAGGGTACGGCCACACCAAGACGTGCTTTGGACTCGCTGGGCGGGCATCTGTGTGCTGGGGCTGTTTCAGAAGGTTGATCACTGACTTACTCCAAACCAGTGAGAGATTCAAGAAACCCGGACCTCGGGAGTTCACAGGACCTGGCAGAGTGGACCCTCGGCCAGCCTCAAGCAAAATCTAGAATCCCGCTGTCTTCTGCATTTGGTGATGGAGGGGAACCCCAAACTGATCTGGGCCAGGCTTTGCTCAGAGGGAGAGAGAAACCGGCAGAACGGGAAGCTTTGTCTGAACTCGTGTTACTACAGCAGCACGTTTTTCAGTTCCCTAGACATGCGTAAGCCCGTGGACCGGCAAGGGATGGGAGGGAGAGACTGGGGGACGCTCTGGGCAGGTGGGTGGAGGAGGCCGCTGCCAGGCGGGTACCACCGAGTGCCAGCTGGGTAGCCGTGGGCAAATGGCCTAACCCCACCGAAGCTGTTTGCTCTTCCGTAAAATCCTTTGGTGATGTTTCCCTGCTGGAGGAAAGCAGAAGAGAGCAGGCACTGACTCTAGGAAGTAAAGGTATTTGGGTTTTACTGTATTAGGAGATCGGCTTTTCTGTTTCAGTCAGGAGATAGAGCTGCCCCGGGGAACTCCATCATTATGTCAGGCCTCTCAAGTCAGAGCCGACTTGCTATTGGATGGCAGTTCTGACCATGTGACCACAGGGCGCATCTCCATCCATGGATGTGACCTGACACACGGTAGTCCGGGCCTCATAGCAGCTTGCGCCAAGCCCTGTGGACGTCCTATATGCCGGGGGACTCAGGACTCAGCTTAAGCAGCAAATTCTCAGGACACCGTGACTGAGCACTTCCCCGTAGGCCTTAAACGGGCATTTTAAACGCCTCCAAAGGGGTGCGTGTCAGACGTAGTCCTTGCTGCCGCTGTCCTAGAGTGCGCCTGGCCCGTGGCCTGTGGCTTCACGTAGCATCCTGGGCCCAGCTGCCTGGAGGAGTTGGCCCTGGGTCCTGATGCTGAGTTAAATTCATTAATAAACATGTTTTCAGGGCTCCCTCCTCCCTGAAATGTGCCCTGATATCTAGCACATTAACAAGTAAGCGCTGTTAGGGGAATAGAAACCAGAATTATACCATCAGAAATCATATTTAGGGGCAAAATCTTTTCCCTCTTGTGATCGCAAGCTGGCGTTTTTATTTTAATAAAAAACCGAAGTGATGACTAGCTCTACCCTCCTCGGCACTTAAGAAAGGGACATTTCAGACACAGGGAGCTTACCTCTGGAATTAAAACTCTGACAATCTGGGAAGCTTCGGTTTGTTTTAATTCTGGAAGCAAACTAAAACTGTATTTTCTAAGGAGGAGGAAGAAAGAAAGGGTCAGACAGCAGAATGAAAAATAACTTACGTTCGAGGCACAGATTTTTTAACAAACGAAACCCAGAATTGCATCTTGTACAAAGTAGAAATTTGTCATTATTATTATTTAAAAGAGAGTCTAAGGGTCTTCCTTTGTCTGAGAGCCTTTTCTTGTCCAGTTCTCCCCCGGTGGCATTTTTCATGCCTCGGTCCCTGTGCTCATTTCAGGAAAATCACCCAGGTCTTAGAGACACAGTATCTATTAATTCAATGGTACTCATTGCAAAAAACACAGAAGACAGTCCAACCTGGCAAGGTTTACGCCATTTATCTTGAACAAAGACCAATTTTTCTGTCACCAGAGCTACCAGAGGCCAGACTTCTTCAGAGACTGAAGTTTAAACGCCTGTTTATTTGGCTACGGCACCAAACAAAGTCTTTTCTTTATGTTCCAGCAGTTTTGGAAAGCCAGCTGTTCTAAATTTGGTTTAAAACATTTGTTAAAGTCACCAATAAATGAAAGAGAGAAGGAACCGAGCTGGCTTTGCATGAGGAAAACGCTCTCAAGTTTCCTTAAACAAGACAGGCCTTCCTTCTAGATCGGTTTTATATTTGGGGGTCTTTCGGGGATTGTTTCCATCCAGGCCTGCAGGGGAAGGCTCTTCCATCCTGCCTCTCCTCCTGGGAGCCCAGCTGCCCTGACGCCGCGGAACCGAGGGCCAGCCCAGCAGGCTGAGAGCAGTAGTAGGCTGAACCTTCAGCGAGCTTGGCAGGAGGGGCAAAGAGGCCCCAGGCCAGCTGTCAGGACCGCCTCCCCCCGCCACCTCTGCCCACAGTCCCAGGTGCAAGAGCATTTTCACCATGAACGTGATTGAGTGGGTCGCCAATGAGCAGCGCTGGGAACGGAAATCCTTCATTAAGGAGCACATCCAACACTGAGATCACCTGTCTGGAGTAAAAGGCTAACCTCCTCCTAGACACGGCAAGGCCCAGAGAGGCAGACCCCTCCCCTCCGAGACCCCCGTGCCCCTCACTGGCTCTCAGAGAGCTCAGGGCTCCCTCCACTCAGAGGCGGGCACTGAAATGCTCCTACCAGGAAATGTAACCACCACGAATGAGTATATTATGTGCACCAGTCCTTAGATTCTTAGATCTTTATCACAGAACATTGAACAGAATTGCAACATTTCTGAAAACAGAGAATCTAAGCTAAACACGTCGCCAAAAACAAAGGTTCCAAGTGATGGTGGCTTCTTTCTCCCCGAAACACAACACACATCATGAGGACTCAGAACTCCTCTTGGCAAACCGCTTTTGAGTCCTTAATCAATGTGCTGAATGGAACACCCCCTTCCACCTGGGGGCCCTTGCCCTCGCTGACCCCACCTCACAAGGATGCCCTGCCTCGGCCTACTGCCCATCACACCCTCCGCCTTCAGCCTGTCTCACGCCCCGCCCCCCTGAATTTTCCCAAGTCTGCTTTGACCCCAGAGCCCTATGTTGCCGTTGTTCCTACCTTCACTCTTCCAGGTACAAAGCTCATCTCTCCACCTGGGCCCTGAGCCTCTTGGGAGCTGGGTCCCTGTGGGACCCATGGCCACCAGGACAGGCGTGACACCCAAGGAACACGAGTCCCCACATCAGAAGTCTCCTGAATGAAAACACTTCCTCACGTGGCATTATAATACGTCACGGTGAAAAGACGTTTCCCAAGATCCAGTGAGGTAGGTGTGCTGAGTGCAGCCCAGAACCATACTGTAGCCGTCCTGTACGTGCGCCCTACGGGTGACACTGTTAACTCTCTTGGCCGCACCGCTCCGGGAAGGTCACAGGCCGAAAGCAGTGTGAATTGGAACCGTGTCCAAATTGGAATTTTATCTGTCACCATTTGGCTTCAACTTGGATCGCTAAGCTCCAGGCTTTACTCAGACTGGAATTATTCAATAGAGAGCTCACTGTTGTGTGGCATTTTGTAAAAGTGTATATGAAAAAAAAAAGAGAGAGGAGAGAAACACTTGGGCATGCTGCCCACATATGTATTTTGTTTGGAAAGGACCATTTTCTGAACTCCAGGAATGAAAAGGAGATCTAATTTATTAGCATTTCAAAACTCGTCTCGGCCACAGAAGGGGTAAACAGGGCGATCATGATTAATCTGAATTGAAAAGGCACATTTTGTTTGTTAGGTCCCTAAACTATCCAAGCTACATGTTTTGTAATACTTCAGATGTTTTTTTCCTCCCTACCCTTCAGAAGTGACAGAGAAAAATCCATTTCTTGGCTGGAGTAATCTCAGATAAATTAATATCATTTTTCATATAAATTTGTTTGGGGATACTTGAAACTGTAGCGTAACCTATTGGTTTCATTATTTGAATAAAGTTTGAGAAATCCTACAGCTGTTTGCTGTCTAAATTTAAACCTACTGTCCATTTCAGCTGGTTTTCACTTAATGTACATTTCACCTGGTGCCTCAATAATGTTTTAATATAAAAGTACAGGCTTGTGAAACATATGCTTAGGGTTCCTCTGAACCTTAATAGCGACAGCAGGGGTAACAATTAGCAGTTTTGTTTTCCAGGGCTTGAAAGTTTTTCCTGGGCTGCTTCCAAAAACTTGGTTCCTCATTTCTTGACATTTTTGGAGTTTGGAATCAATGACCCACGTTGCCCTTCCATAAGAGTGTCAAGCGTAGAATAAAAAATTGCATCACATCATTTTTCATCATGGCCAGATGAGGTCTGAGTGGAGGAACGAGGAACAGGACAGAGCGAACATCTGAGAAATTGGCTTTGCAAGCTGGAATGCGATTCTGCTCAAAGGGGCCACTTTTTCCCCCCTTTCTCTCCAAAACAGGCAGGTTGTAGACAGATCTGGGTCTTAGCCTGCCACCCCAAGGGCCCCAGTGTCAAGAAATAGTGATAGAACACCGTTCATTTAGGCAACATCTGTAACGCATATAGCAAATTATTAATAGCCCAATATGCCAATCTGCCACTGTGCATTTTTGACAGAGTGGGGCCGGGAGCACGGAAGTTTTGCAGCTCAGAAATGAAAACGGTGCTCCCGATGAAAATTAAACACAGGTGCTTTGAATTTGTGTGCTCAAAAGTGAACATCGCTGGCTGCTTTGTGGGGACCAAAAGTGACCATGCTTCCAGCCCGGCTGAAAGGTTAACGGAGCTCGTCTGCTGCGTACGTAGGCATCAGTGTTACCGACATGGTGTTCTGTCACTGGATGCTGGTGGCTGCGATGCTGGTGGTACTGTGAAGGGCCAATTATGCAATGGAGGGTGCTGTGGAGGACCAGGGAGTGGAAGCCTTTTGCTTATAAAGAAAACACACACAAAGCCGCAGCACAAATCAAAGCCCACGGCGAGGGGGAGCTGTTTAGATGCACCGTACGCCATCCCCTATTATTAGCCACCACTCAGGATTTCTGAGACAACTTTCCTCCTTCCACTGCAAACCTTCACCTCTATTTTCCTTTCTTTCTTTTTTTAAACGGTAACAAAATCTTATGTTCATTGCTTACAAATTAACACAAGGAAAACAACCTTTTTCTTTTTCCCGGAAGGTCGTCGTTTGAATTTCCCAACTACCTACATCCATATGCTGCCTTTGTTTTGAAACCACTTTGCTTAGCATCTGCAGAGTAAAGGCTGTGCTTGAACTTCCTGCCATATTTTAGCTGCTTTCCCTTGACTTCACGTTAACCTTAAAGATGCTGCTGTGAGGCGCTCAGGGAGTCGCAGACTGACCCACACGAACCTCACGTTTGCCGCTTCTCACTCTCTGCCAACCCTTTTTATGAGCAGACACTTCCGGGATGAACTCAGCACCTGTCCGCAAACCATTATGCTGCTGGGCAGAGAGTGGCACTGAGACAGACGGAGGCCAACATGTTCTCAAACCCAGCTGTAACGGGGCAAAATCCTGAAAACTGTTCCCATGTGATTCTTCTGTCTTTGCCAGAGTTACCTAGAGGACACCACTGCCTGATGGGCCATTAGGACCCATCACCCAGAGAAAGAAAGGCAGAGTGGGATAATTTCCAGCTCTGTGCAGGCACGTAGGAAAAAACGATGATGCCAGGCAAGAGTTTTGCCAGTAGGACAGCTGTGGGGAAATGGCATTTGTAGATTTCTCAGCACCTCCTTCTATCCTATTCAGCTGAGCTTGAGGACTCAGCCTGAGTGTGCCCATGACAGGGAAAGTAGAGGAAACAAGGCCCCTTCTCCAGCTCTGGGGATAAGACAGGGCACAAGGCAGGAGAGTGGGTTGGGCAGGTCTTAGTCTTAATTACTGAGATGTTCAGGGCTCCCCTGGTGGCGCAGTGGTTGAGAGTCCGCCTGCCGATGCAGGGGACTCGGGGTCGTCCCCCGGTCCAGGAAGATCCCACATGTCGCGGAGCGGCTGGGCCCGTGAGCCATGGCCGCTGAGCCTGCGCGTCCGGAGCCTGTGCTCCACAATGGGAAAGGCCACGACAGTGAGAGTCCCACGTACAGCAAAAAAAAAAAAAGAAAAGATGTTCAGGGACCTCCAAGGAGGCATCTTAGTTGCTTTACGTTCGTATAACAAAAACACCAGAGGCTAGATGGCTTGTAGACAACAGAACTGTATTTCTCACGATTCTGG
The DNA here is from genome assembly GCF_937001465.1 of Orcinus orca. NCBI lineage: Eukaryota > Metazoa > Chordata > Mammalia > Artiodactyla > Delphinidae > Orcinus > Orcinus orca. Next base: position 86,907,445 of record NC_064572.1, read on the forward strand.
AGGCTGGGAAGTCCAAGATCAAGGTGCTGGCAGACTCTGTGTCTGCTGAGGCCCCCCTCCTGGTTCACAGACGGCTGTCTTCTCTCTGTGTCTCCACATGGAAGAAGGTGTGAGGGACCTCTCTGGGGTCTCTTCTTATAAATAGGGCACTGATCCCACTCACAAGGGCTCCACCCTCATGACTTATCGCCTCCCAAATGTCCCATCTACCAACACCATCCCCTTGGGGGTTAGGGCCCAACATATGAATTTGGGGGGAATAATTAATACTGAGTCCAGTGCAGGAGGCCTTCTTGTTCTCTGTCCTGCTTGAGACCCCAGGTGGCAGCCGCCAGACAGCCTGGTATAGGTGCTGCCTTCAAGCAGCGGCAGAAGTCGAGTGAGGTCAAACCAGGGAACTCTGAGCCAGCTGATGGGAATGGTCACAGGTGGAGAAAGCAGGAGGCCCTGGGGACCACACGGACAGCAGGGCTCCAAATCCTCTCCTCCACACCCCTCTGCAGACCCCTGGGTAGGAGGAGGAGAGGGGAGGGCAGCCTCACAGCAATTGACCACATATCTGCAAGAGAAAACAGAGAACTACCTGAAGGGATCCTTTAAATCATCGGGTCTGAATGAGCTTAACACCAGGCTGGTTATTTAGCTACTTTTTTCCCTACTAATTAATAGGTAGGTAGTGGTGAGCAGCATTAGTTATAAATAAAACGATTTTGTGTTTCTCTCCACGTGAACTGCAATATGTCAATTCTGGGAAAGTTTCACAGTCGAGTAAACTGTGGATCTGTTCGCTGTGTTTCCTCCCCAACAGGTAGAACTGCCAACACGGAAGAGGATTCTCTTAGGAAAAGTGTCAGAACGCCTGGAGCTCCCGGGATGCTCCTGTTTTCTGTGGTTACAGCCAAAGGCTCCAATGTGTGCCCGGAGCTAGGGAGGGGGGCCATTTTATCCCATCGTGTCCTGAAACCCTCTGTGTACCAGACCCGGTACTAGGTGTGGGGGAAACACAAGGTACCCTTGAGGGGTCCATAGATTGGAGGAAGAGAAAGGCTTTGATCTGGCTGACCCTGAAAGACAAGGGTGGTCTTACCTCTCATGGGAGAGTTCAGCCCATTGGCAGGTTACGTGACATGGTTTACCTGGATTTACCACTTGTACGTATTTTTTTCCATTGTTGTTTCTTCTTCTTCCTTTGTTTCTGCTGATTTGATCAGATTACTAGTCATTCCTTCTCTCCTTGTTAACGTGACCGTTTTGCTCTGCCTTTTTTCGCCACTCTTGGCCACCTCCTGCGTTGGGCATCTTCCACTCCTCCCACAGCCCGTCTCCACCCCTGTCCTCCACCCTGTGCCCAGGGGCTGAGCTGGCTGCCTCATCAGGCTTCCTTGCTCTGGGTGTCTGGTTAGCTTCAGGTGATGGGGCATCAGATGGAAACCGGGGGAAAGGTGCTTGTGCTCAGTACGTGGATCCCGCCTGGAGCTCCCGGGATGCTCGTGTTTTCTGTAGTTACAGCCAAAGGCTCCAATGTGTGCTCGAAGCACACCTTCCATTCCAACTGCAGCCCCCAAATGGGGTTGGAATCCTTGGGGGAAGAACCTCAGTTCCTGCCAGCACTTCCCTCCACACCCTGGTGACTGTTCTGGCTCTGTGTCCAGACTCTGGTCCCGCTGACCCTGCCCCCTCCTCTTCCCATCTGGGTCAGGGGCAGCAGAGAATCACAGATCCCTGGGGCCCTGTGAGTTCCCAATTGGAGTGTGCTTCCCGCTGGGATGGGCTGAAAAAACTCCCCTTCTCGGGAAAACTCAGACAAATATTTCTCTAAAATGATGTAAAAACAGATTCTACGTCTTCCCCCCAAAGATATCCTATTCCTCCACTTCTGCTGTGACCCTCAATTACTTTCCTACCCTCGCGTCCCCAGACGAGGCCTGGGAATGACTTATTTCCCCCTTTCACAGCCCCCCACTCACTCCCGGGTTTGCCGGGTAATTTATTACTTGATTTCAAGATTATTATTAGAATTTCCTTTGCACTGTGTCTATTCTGTCTCGAGAACCTCAGGCATCTGCAGACATTCTGCTGTCATTCACTCAGCTGTAACCGCACAGTGAAGACGCGTCTGGCCGCCGTGTCTTCCCTTTACTGTCCTCTGTCCCTGTCCGATAGGTTCCTTTGAACATATATTTTTAAAATTAACATAATTTTATGTTAACATAATTTTAAAACATAATTTTAAAATTAACAGTTAAAACAACCGCTTTGGATCAGTGAGAGGCATACTCCTGTTCATAATCTCTTAGGAAGACACTCGGGTTGTCAGTGTAGAGAATTCGAGCCCAAGGCAGCCTGTTTCCTACCTTGATTTTCAACTACCCAGTTATAAAACTCTAACTCTGCCCATAGATTGTTGGGATTATCAGACTTTGGGGTCTGATATTTCGCCCAGAAATTATGAAGAGATTTCTCTCTGAAGACCAGAGTTTCCCTGCCTATTGCCTTTGATGTGTAAAGTTTCCTCAACAGCTGGAAGGTGGGATTATCTTTCCGTTTCAGGAGATAATAGTGAATGCATTCTTATCCATTGTTTGGTAATATTTGGCACTGGAAAAAAAAAAAAAGTTTTACACTCTGTTTCAGTCTTTGGACGCAGTTTTGGAGAACGCTCAATACTATGTAATCAATTTCTTCTTTTCAACGTGTAGTAAAATTACCAAGTATTAGAAAAGATAAACTCTGGGTTTTCAATGTGTTTGAGCCCAGTTTGATCTAAAAAACAAACAGACAAACAGACCACTTGAGCTTGAACTTTAAATATCATATTTCAACCCTGAGCTGCCAGGTGAAGCCTACTCAAGGACCAGATACTTCGCTGAGACGTGCCTCTGGGTAAGCTACTCAGGATGGCTCTGCAGACGTCACCAAGGCCAAGCAGGCATGTTCTAACCCGCATCCTGGAAGTTCAAGAGGCTTTTCCCTTGACCTTCTGAGCATTTCCGTGGGGAGGAGCTGTGCCTTGCGTGCTCTCTGCTCAAAGGATGCGTGCGCGGGTGCTGCCGGAGGGTACTCACGGCTCTCATGCCTTGGGTGGGAGGTCCAGGGCTGACTGCCGCCTTCTGTGAACCAGGCAGATCTGCACTGCATCAGGCGCCATCACCTGTGTTCAGGTGCCACGTGATCCAAAGTCTTGCCGCAAAACATGCTTTTCCATCACAGTTTATAAGATAAATATTAACTGAATTCCAAATCTCCTCTCTGGTAGCACTGATTGGCTGTGACGAAGTGTTGACAAGCTGACGCCATGAGCACTTCCCTGGCACAGAGACCGTGCCCCCCTGCCCTCGGTGGTTCTGTCCACCTGGAAAGCTCTGTAGCAGCTGCCCTACACACACGCAGGAAGCTTCCTTAACAGGTTGCAACGTGCAGCAGCGCCGCGGCAGCAAACGGGGCCAGAAGCATGTTCTACCGCCTTCTCTGTTATTTGCTGCCGGGGGTACGAGTGCTCCAGCAGAGTTGCCGCTGGAATCCTTTCTCATGGTTTTCAACTTGAAGGGTGTGATTCTGAAGGATGGTCGCTTACATCACCTGTTTTAGACTTCGGTGGAGCACTTGAGCCACATATTCGCTTTTTAAAAACTATTTGACTGTAACACTACTGTGCTAACTACAATCTGATGCTTGCCGACTGCCCCTACGAGGACTAAATCATGAGCCGCCGCAGCTGCTGACCTTCAACAGCCCCTGAAAGGAGCTCGGAGCGGAGAGCAGGAAGGAGGCCCTCTGTGCTCTGGGAGAAACTGTCAGGACAGGTCTTCAGGTGGTTAGATATTTTCAGGAGATTATATAGGCCTGATTCTAGCATCTCCTCATGTCTGGAAAAGCACTAAGGTCATTGATGGTGACATCTGCCCCTCATGACTCGCAGCCAGCCTCTGCCAACACGCATGCTTGACTGCATGTCCATACCCCCTTCACGAAAATCACGTGTGGCACTGACCTTCCCCCTGCCTCTTTGGAGCGGTTTCTCAGAGCTATGCTGTCTCCTGGGCTACAGTCCTCATTTTGCCCCAAATAAAACTGAACTCACAACTCTCACATTGTGCATTTTTCTCCAGGGTGCATTTTTTTTTTCAGTCGACAGCAGTATAACACAAATGCAAGTATGACTGTGACACATAACACCAGGTGACATAAAATAACGTGTGGGAAAGTGAACTACACGAAGTGAATATTATCGGGATGAACTCTCTCCTTGTAACACTGGGCAAACTTCAAGAACGCAAGGGAGTTGCTATAAAATCCTGATTATTTTCACAGTTCCCCTTCCTGAGAAGGACACTGATGAAATTGTATCATTTCTCTTTTTTTCTCTGAAACCACAGTTTTGTAACTGCTGGGACCCACCTGAGGGTCTAAGGACCACGCAGGGCTGAGCTGCAAAACGGTTGCCCACGGCACCCCCTTTGGCCACCTGCCTCCCAGTCTTGCCTCTGGTTGGAGCCGTTGTGGGTCAGCCAGCTGGCACTGCAGCCTGCTGGACCCCAGGCTGCAAGGAGTCACAGTGGCCCTGGGATTCCTAAGGCCTCTCCTGCTTGTGAAGCAGTGGGTCCAACTCCAACTCTGCACATCAGGAAGCCAGACATGGTTACTTGTCTCTTCCCGGCCATCAAATGTGACATCCTGGCCGTTTCCTCTGGTACCAAATTCCACCAGTTACTAAACTTCTAGGACAGAGTTTTTGATGGCCACTCACGATTCCAACATTCTACATAATTGACTTTCCCTAGTTGAGTCCAGAGCAAAAACTACAAAAGGTTTGGCACTTTAATAAATACTAACTGATTTACTTCACTGTACAGTGGAAACTAACACAACATTGTAGAACAACTGTACCCTAAATAAATAAACAAATAAATAAATACTAGCATATATTTCAAAATCCTTGTCCTTCTGTGGATAGAAAAAATTACAATATATTTATAGTAAAAAATATATTTGTCAAATCCTTTGGAAGCATCCTCCATGGCGTACAGAATACAGGTTCCTCCTTTTGGATTATGGATAAAATTGGAAAACTGTTTCTAATATTAAAATATTTCCAGAAATAAAAACGAAAGAAATTTTGTTCTCTTGCAAATCTTAAGCCACCATGGCATTGCCAAAATCACTAGAATAATCTCGAAAAGGTCAGAAAGACTTTCCTGACACCCTTCTTCTATTGTCTGGAACCCTAAGCTCTGCTCCTCCCCAGTCCTTGACCCTGACCCTCTGGTGGCCAAGACCACCCAGAGATGGGTCTCTAGGTGATGCCTGCCACCCAGGCTCTGAGCAGGAAGAGATGTGGCTGCAGAGGGAGCCGGAAAGCCCCTGTGGATGAGGTCATGGGACAGCAGTGACATCAGCTAGAGAAGAGGAGGGGGCGAGGAGCTGAAGGAAGGGGAGACGTGGCCATGAGGAAGGCTGTGAGGGGAGCCAAGGACGGGTCCCAGCCTGGCCAGCTCTCCCGGGGGCCCCCAGCATCCTGGAATCCCAGCGAGGCGTCCAAAAGAAGGCTCAGGGTCCGTGCTTTCCGGATCCCTCCCGAGTTTTTATGACACTTTATCTGGTGTGTCAAAAAACAAACAACAGGGCTTCCCTGGTGGCGCAGCGCTTGAGAGTCCGCCTGCCGATGCAGGGGACTTGGGGTCGTCCCCCGGTCCGGTAAGATCCCACATGCCGCGGAGCAACTAAGCCCGTGAGCCATGGCTGCTGAGCCTGCGTGTCCGGAGCCTGTGCTCCGCAACAGGAGAGGCCACAGCAGTGAGAGGCCCGCGTACTGCAAAAAAAACAAAAAACAAAACAACAACAAAAAAAACCCCAAGTTTTATTCCGTAAGAAAGAAGAACTTGGGCTGAATTATTTGAATTATTAAGGCTCAGTCCAGCTGTTTCCAAGGGCTTTTGAACTTTGATTCTTTTACGGTTTTATAATCTCGTTCTTTTGGAAACCTCTCTGAATTTTCTCCCAGTATAGAAGAATAATGGATCACCATTCCAAGATGTTTTTATGACAAGGTGATTTCCTCCCGGAGTTCAGGGTAAATTATGAGGTTGAAAATCTTGTTGCATCATGAAAGCACTAATATTTCATATTCATATAAAGTGCTTTACAATTTTCCGACTCCATTTAGTACTTTTTCTCAATCCATCCTTGCAAACACGTGAGGGGCTGTGGGAAACCTAATCTTTCTTGGCGCCATAGATAAGAAACTGAGAGTCAAGGCAGCTGAGTGCTTTGCCAGGATCCCTCAGGAAAAGGGCTTCTGTTTCTGGGTCACTGCTCTGCCCACTGGCACCCCACATCCCAGCATATGTCTCCACAAGTGGCAGTGGGGATGCAAGTTTAAAGATCTTCATCCTTATGTCACAGATGAGGATATCAGGGGCCAGACACCCCAGGAACCCGCTAGCCCATGTGCATATTCAGGGCTTATAGAGTCACAGGGGAGACACCCAGCACTGAGCCCCAGTGCTTCTTTGCTTCTCTGCTTCCTTTGCACCCACCACTCTGATAGCTCCTTCCCTAGGGAGCAATGGTGTGTCTGGAAAGACTCATTTGTGTTTTTATACTTGGGGATCAATATTGAACCTGAAAATCATCTTTGTTCGTTTCCTGTCTTTGTTCCAATGTCTTAAAATAGAAGCCCATCTATGTTGTGACTTCAGTTGTGAAAATTCCAACCTCTCTTTGGTCAGGGAGTAGATGCTGAGTTAAAAATACTTTCACGCCTTCCCAAGGCAACATGTAAACAGAAGTGTCCCCCCTTCCAAGCCAGGTTCCAAATTTCCATCAAGCGCTGGGGGCTTCAGCAGGTATCAGAGAGGAGAGGGGAGGAGGGATCCTGTGAGCTGATCTGCTCCTTGGGGCTGTCCTGAAGGTTGGTGCCCGTTTTATGTCCCATTCCCTTATGCTATCTTCTTTCTGTCCCAATACTTATGATCAGTAAGCGCCTCGACACTCTACTCTTGTTTCTAAAATAAAACGAATTGGATCTTTGCAAAATCAGTAAAATGTTTGCAGAAGCAACCCCTTTTTAAACAGTGCAGAGAAAAAGGAGTATGGTTGTGAAGAGCATTAAGAACTGCCATTACTTTAGTTTAGACCATGAGAAAAATGAGGGGATATAAGACTAGATTCGAGAAAAAGATGTAATGTTCTATTACTGGGTTTATAGCTATATATAAAATCCAAGTACACTGCTCCCAGCCACTCACTCTCATCCATTCAAACCACTAATAAATGGTGAATTCCTTTAGTTTAAAGATGGTGACTCTCACCTTTAAGCTTTCATAGCTGTTGGAAGGGAGAAAATTAAAGCTACATAACCTCATCTATTATTTTCCAAAAGGAAAAAAAAAATCCATGACATTTAAATCTTTTGCAGAGAAGAGGGAAATTTATCTCATGGGCATGACACACACACATAGTTGCTCCCTCACACAGGGAGAACCTTATATTGGAAAGGTCCAGGGAGGGCACGGATGGGCTGCGGTGTTGGCTGCGTGGGCCTCGGAGAGGACCCCCGCAGGGTAGACTCCATCCTAGGAGGCCGAGGCCTGGGCCGCGGAGACCCAGAGCCACTTGCTTGTTGCAAGTAAGGCCCTTCAGTGCAACCAAACGAATTAGACCGCCAAGAAATTGTTTTCTTGTTCCTAAATTTCCCATAAAAAGATTCAGGTAAATGTAGCATGACGAGCCAATTTAAGCCAGTTCCAAAGTTATTTGAGTCATTGGTTACTGAGATAACAGTCTCAGATTTCAACTCAGCAATTATTGTCTTAAAGACGCAGACTCAGGCATCGGGAGAAAAGTGGGCGTTTTAAAGGGAAAGAGCCCTGGTTTCCTGGAGAACAAGGCGTCCCCATGAGCAGGGCCTTTGTGCTGAGGACGTTTCCCTTTTCTCCAAGAAGGGTCTCAAATGCCCACGTGAGGAAATGTCCAGAATACAACAGAATTGTGCTTCCAAACAGAGGTAAAAATCACACTCCTGGCTTGGTCCTTGCGAAGACCCAAGGCCCTGTCGTGTCTCTCTCTCTCTCACACACACACACACACACACACACACATACACGCGCGCGCGCGCGCACGCGCACACATGTGCACAGGTCCTCACCTGAAGTTGAGCCCTGCGAAGGGACTTCTCCCTTTCCCCCAGGAGACGCCAGTGCAACCTCACACAGGCTCCTGCTGGGAAGGATGGCTTCGGCAGAAGTTCCTGGTGGAAGGCCAAATTTGCCTTTCTAATGATGGGTGGAATTACCTCCAAAAAGCCTTACAGTAAAGAAATACAAAATGCTCAACTGCTTCCCAGCTAATCAACCCCCTAGGGTGAATGCCTGTGACCAATTATTATGAGCTACTAGATAATCACTGAGCCCAGGCTGCAAGGGACTTACTTTGAGGCACCGGTTGCTAATAGGTTTTCAAAACAAACAGAAATCCTTGATCCTGGATAGACTAGGGAAGCTAGTCATCAAAGAAGCAAAGTGACCGTTTAGAGAAGGCCAATGGTAGTAAGAAGTACTGCTGCCTGAAAATGGGTCTCAAGCGTCTCCCGGGCACCAGGCATGGCGTTTTGGACGAATCAACTCATCTACTTCTTGCAGTGATTCTAGAGAGGAGGGAGTTTTAAACCAGGAAACTGAGACCTAGAGAGCTTAGGTAACCTGTCCAGGGTCCTAGAGGTAGGAGGGTGCCTGGGGGTTGGAAGACAGCCACCACTCTAAACACCAAGCTTGTGGTCACTGGACAAGATTGTCACTAGAGCATAGAGCACCAGATGCTCCTCTTCTCCAGGAAGCCAACCTTAAGAGCCTATTCCTGGGGCCAGGCAGGCCGACGTGCTCACACATTTATCATTCACGCGTCCATTCAGGACACAGACATTCACTGGGGGCTTACACTGAACACACCAGGCTACTTTGAATTAAAAATAAATACCCACAGGGACTTCCCTGGCGGTCCAGTGGTTAAGACTTCGCCTTCCAGTGGAGCAGGTGCAGGTTCAATACCTGGTTGGGGAGCTAAGATCCCACTATGCCTCACAGCTAAAAAACCAAAACATAAAACAGAAGCAATATTGTAACAAAATTCAATAAAGATTTTAAAAATGGTCCGCATCAAAAAAACATTTTTTTAAAAGCCCACAGAAAGAAGTATTTCCAAAATAAACAATGTCGATGCAATTTTGAAAGTCACTGCTAATCTCCGAGGACAGGGGAGACTAGCTCCCCGATCACAGGGGGTCCTCTGAGCCTCTCACGGGAGGATGCAGGTCTCACCTCCAGGCACCTCATACCAGCCCTCCAGGTACGAGGCGGGCTGCCCTAAAGAATGGGAGGGTCTCTGTGCAGAGAGGCACAGGGCTGCCCCACGTGTCCTCTCTACAGATGCGTCTGTTCAGTCGCTGCTGAGCAGAGCAGCCTTCAGCATGTAGACGGAGCCGAGACATACTACATTTGTCGTCAGAGAAAATTCTTTTCAGGTGGGCAGTTAAAAAAAAGGGGGAGGTTTCCAGCAAATTCTGAACCTTGCAAAAAGATGTATCCATGGGTAACCCTCAGTAGTCGTTCTCCTTAATTTACATCCTTTGGAGTTTCTTCCCTGATTTATGCTGTCCCAGGCAGGGATCCCACAGTGTGAATTTTAAGACAGATATTTCCTGAGGAAGGGACGTGAATAGATACGAAAGGGGGTTGAGTGACACGGCTTCGGGTCAGCTGGTCAGAGGGATAAAAGATTTCGGTGGAGTAGACAGAGTATTTGGTCTTACAACTTACATCTCCTTTTAAAAAATGTCTTTCCAGGATCTGAGAAGTAAAATGCCCCTCTAATGTCATCTATTTATTAATTTCCAAACTTTTGTTCAATCCTTTTGTTCAAAGCTGCTGTTAAGGAGAAGGTCGATCAGTGTAGCGCACGTACACACACACACACACACACACACACACACACGCACACACACACCCAGCGATCACACAGTGGATGAACCGGCCCCATCCCTCTCACCTCCTATGGCCCATGGAAGGGGTCCATGGAAATTCTAGGACCCGGGGACCAGTTAGTAAAACACTGCTTTGGTCCTCCATTGCTCTAATAATGAGGAACCCAGGTTCTGAAAGGGAAAGCAGACCCTCCTGTCCACAAAAGAAGCAGCAGGGCTTTGGGACTCAGTGGCTGGTTTGTCAGCCCGGGCCGTGGACCTCTGCTTCTGCAGCATCGCTCTCCCCAGGCCTCTCTCAGCCTCCAGCATCTTGTCACCTCCTCCAGGGAGCAGCAGGCAGGCCGGTCCTCCCAAGGTTCCAGCCCTGGAGACCCAGCTGCTCTCCGCACTTACCCAGGCCCGTAGCTCCTGGAGCGCCGGTCACCTCCACCCCGTAGCGCGTTCATTCCTCACCACGTCCCCAAGCCTGGGCGGGAATTCACACCCGCCCATGGGCACCTTCTCCCTGTACATCTGGATGAAGGCGTCATCAGCCAGTCCCAGACGACGGGACCTCTAAACCCTCAGGACCTCGCCCTGAGCCCCTGGCCTGGGCAGCCTCACCTCTGCCAGTCCCGGCTGAGTCTGGGGCCTCTGGGTACAAGGAGCCACGTGTGTAGGAACGTTGAAAGGACTTTAGCCCGTGGTAGCTCGTAAGAGGCCCATTCCACACCCTTGAGTTCAGTTTCTTTTTATTCTCATTTCCAAATGAGGAAAAATTCAGCCAGGAACAGAGATGTTCAGGGACCAGCTGGGGGTCCCCCAGGCAGCGTGGGGCGGGCCGGGTTCTCTGCAGCCTTGAGTTCAGGTCGATGCTCAGCTTCCTCGTTGAGCGGAAGCAGGCCCAGCACCCACTGGGGTGGCGGCCAGGGCAGGAGGGAGCCCAGCAGCCTAGCCTCCCGCCAGACTCCGCAGAGCTCTGCCGGTTCCTCGGACTGGCGCGGCTCAGGGCTCCTCCCTCTAAGAACCCCAGGGAGACTGCGAGGACGCCACCCGGACCATCCACAGGCTCCGAAGAGTCCGCACTGAGATCAGAGCTGACTCTCCATCGGTGAGGCAGGCGGTCATTGGAAAGCACACAGAAATCAGTCAGAAACAGCAACAACTTGTAACGGCCTCCTGCTATGACCGGCAGGTATTTCACTTAATTCTGAGACAAGGTGGGCTTATGTTTTATTTTAATTAATTCTTTTAACTTTTGAGATAATTGAAGATTCGCATGCATTTGTAAGAAATGACACCGAAAGATCCCATGCGCCCATTCCCTGCTTCCCCACCGGTAATACCCGGCAAAACTGCAACATCACAACCAGGAAAGTGACACGAAAACAGCCTTATTTATAGTGCCTGGCTATGTGTGGACTCATTTCTTGCATGCGTGGGTGTTTAGTTCTGTACAATTTCATCACGTTTGTAGGCTCCTGAATCCACCACCACCGCCAAGACCCAGCGTGTTTCCATCACCACCTGCCCAGGCTGCCCTTTTATAACCTGCCCCTTGGGCCACACCCCCAGGCACCACCACCCACCCCCAGCTGACGATTCATCTGTTTTCATTTCTGGAATTTTGGAATTTCAAGAGGGTTATGTACCAAACAACAAATAATAGCTTACATAACATGAATAGCAATGCATCTCCACACATATTGAACCACAACAAACAGAAGGTTATATAAATAGAATGAGACAACATCTAACCTTTTGAGGTTGGTTTTTTTTCACTCAGCATAATTCTCTGGAAATACACCCAAGTGTTGTTGTATATCGGTAATTTGTTCCCCTTTTTGTTTATGAGTAATAGCTCCTGGGATGGGTATACCACAGTTGGTTTAACCATTTACTTTCTGAAGGACATACAAATGCATATGGTTTACACAGCACTGCTGTTTCTAAGTACAGTGGAGCCTGGGCTGCAGCTCTGTGTCCTCCACACCTGGACCCCAGCCCCTGGTCCGGGACCAGTGAACGTAGCACCGTGGACACCAGAGGCATCTTTCAGCATCCTCATATTATGGGATGTTTGTTCAAACAGGCCAGCATGATGTCACTCCCTCTAATTCATAAATTGTCCTCACATCTCTGGCTCAGGCTTCAAGAAAGGAAAAACCCCAAATGGAACACATCAAGTAATATGATCATAAGGTTTAACCCTGGTTACTTTTAAAGTATAGAGGAAGTGGATTATCAACTTTTTATTAAAAACATTTACCGTCTCCATGGAGAAATTGAAAAAAAAAAAACTAGGGCAAAGGAAGGACACATGATATAAGGTTTGTTGAAAAGGAGTTAATATCCTGTAAATTAGAACTCCTGGAATATTTTAATTATGAAATGAGCAGGAGATCCCATCAGCCTATATAGTCCAGTACAGCAAACGGGGCCTTTAAATGATTAAGTCCTAAAAATCATTCTCTCTTTCCCAGTCTCTCTTGTGCCTTTAGACTAATTCTCAGCATTAGTGTATCTGGCTCAAAGTTGGGTATGTGCTCCGCCTGACAACGCTGCAAAGTGCCAAGGCATAAAATTTGCAGCTCACCAGAGATTGCTTCCTTGGTTCGCCATTTGTTTAAAATTAGACAATCTCCTTCTAATTGGATTCAATTACGAGTGGTTGACAATCTTTATGGGACAACAACAGACTTCCGGTGGCCCCCAGCAGGGCTATACAAGGTCTCGCAGGATCTCCTGGAGACGGGGTTTCCCGTTCGTTGGATCAAGGATGCGATGGTCTCTTGGTCCGGTGCCCAGAACTCTGCCGACATCCCCTCTGTGTTATGGCATCAGCAGCAGAAGACAACTGTGTCATCTTCCCCTCCAGAGACCAGGTGACAAGATGCAAAGGCAGGTGAATGCAGATATTAAAAAGGGAACGAGCATGGCCCATTAATGGGACGCTCTCATGGAAACCAAAAATTGAAACTCTGAGACACAGAAAGCTCGTGCCAAGGCGAAGACCATCTCTGGCGTTTCTTCTGTTCTCGTGGCTTATTTCCGATAAGCTTAGCTGATGCCCATTATGGCCTAGGACAGAGGCAGGGACCCACCCAAGCCAACAGAGTACATTTTCAGAATTACCATCAACCTGCCCTTTTGAAAACCACAGGAAAAGTGGACCCAGAGTGAGTGAGAGCATACGGCCTCACCCCTCACAGCAAGACCCTGGGGTGCGGAGTGGGCTGTCTGCAGGATCTGGGGTTCTCTCTGGGAGGAAGGCCAGGAGAGACACTTACCTGACAGCACTGTCCGCCCTGAGGCTGGGCTACCTCCTGCAGAGAGCAGGTGCTGACCATATCCCTTGGTAGAGGGGAGAGTCCCCTGACGGTGGCTATGGAGGGTCCCAGACTCCACCAGCCTCCAGGCCAAGTGACAGAAAGGCTCTCGAGAGCTCGGGGCCGGGAGGAGGGCACTCGATGCCCTGACACCTGACCTGTGTCCCTGGGGACCAGGCATCGTACATCACCAAGCAGGTGTTGAGAGAGGGGCTCTGAGGGGGAGAGGCCTCTGAGAAGCCTCATGCTCTGCAGGTGGGCCGGACGGCTGCCTGGAGTAACAGCCGGGCAATTCCACCAGGGCTATGCCAGGCGGCGGAGGCCTCCTTCCTACAGAATCCCTCATTCCCTCATGAGGAACAGGACAGCTCCGGGTACATGGGCTTCGGGCCGAGATTCCCCCACTCAGGACCCAGAGCATCAAACTAAGGGATCCTCAGCGTTGACCAATTCAGATGCTCTTCACCAGTTGCCTAGGCTGCCAGGATGTGGTGTGTCTGTGAAATGCAAATGGGGCCATCGTGATACCAAAGAAACCCTTGAGGGGCTTGGGGAGAGCGTGCCTGGTCGGACTTAAAACATGCATCCCCACGGACTGTTCTACAGATAAAAGGGACCCAGCTTGGCCCATGCCCCATCCCATGGGGCTGCCAGGGTGAAGGGAAAGAAGGGTGATGAAACAGGACTTCTCTGCTGAGTGGGTTCTTCTTGAAGCCTCTGGTTACAATCAGAGCAGAAAAGTAGCCTCTACCCTCCCTCCCTGTCCAGAGGCCACGTGGAAAGGCCCAGTTGGAGGCACATGGTCCCGTCAGAGGGCCACCCCGTGTGGCCCACACAGTGGACACCCAGAAGCCACAGCGCGGGAGCTGGAGAACGGGGCACTTGCATTAACTTGGTCAGAGACCTCAGCAGGCAGGGTGGTCCTTACCTGATCAATGCAGTCACCACGAAGAGGAAACGGGTCACCCTCCTGCCAGAGTGGCTAACCAGTGTGGCTCCAGTCTCAGACGCTGCTGGTTTTTTTAACTTTTTATTGTATATTGGAGTAGAGTTGACTAACAATGCTGTGTTAGTCTCAGGTGGACAGCAAAGTGATTCAGTTATATATATACATGTATCTATTCTTTGTCAAATTCTTTTCCCGTTTAAGTTATTACAGAATATTGAGCAGAGTTCCCTGTGCTATACAGTAGGTCCTTGTTTGGTTAGCCGTTTTAAATATAGCCGTGTGGAGATGTCAATCCCAAACTCCCTAAGTATCCCTTCCCCCAACCCTTCCCCGGTAACCAAAAGCTCCTTCTCTAAGTCTGTGAGTCAGACGCTGCTGCTTGCGCCATCAGACGATACTAAACTCTCCCGGGGTGGGAAGTGCCCAGGTGATCTGTCCCCGCCTGGTCCACTTGGCACCTACCTGACCTGGAGCCTTTGCAGGCCGACATCCTCTGCAGCAGGCAACACAGCAGCATCTGGCCTGCACTTCCTGTTTTAGGGGTGCAGAGCCTTGGAGGACCCGTCGAGTGCCCACAGGGGCTTCCCAAGCCTGTGGAGGGACCACAGGGAGGGGCACCACGTCTTACGGCCAGCATCCCAATGTGAGAGGGCCCCCCCCCACAAAAGATGAGGCCCGATAGGCCTGAGGCCCGGCTTCTGCAGCCGAGGCCCGGGATGCTGGTGGCTTCTGAGGACACAGGTGGGCCCACCTGAAGCATACCTGGCCCAAACACCCTGGGACCCTCACCCCCAGAGACCTTGAGTAGACTCCCAAGGGCAAGAACTACTGCCAGAGGCCAGAGGCCTTTGTACGCTGAGTCTTAAAGTGGCCATGGGGTGGGGAGTGCATTTCCGTCGTCCATCGGGTCCTGGGGAGGCAGCGCCAGCCCTGAGGACGGGCAGCCGGGCCCGCCCCTCCCTCCGCTCTCAGGGGCCATTCCAGAGCGAAGTCCACAGATCACGGCCACAGGGTCCCCTGAGGCCCGAATCCTCCGTTCTGCGTGAGCAGCCCTTTCTTTAAGAGTGACATAAGTGTGAAAACATGTACCATTTAAAGTGATAAGACGTCCAGTGTCTCCATCCGCAGACCCTCTGCCATTGCTTCACGCTTTCCACTTTGTCCGACAGGGACGCAGGTGACCTTGACGACTGCCCGCTGCGGGGACAGCAGGACACGCCGCGGCCCCGCACCCTCCTTCCCACCCATGGTTGGTTTACACATGCCGTGTCATCGGAGAGGCAGGACCTGGCACCCTGGGAAGCCAGCGCCTCCAGGTTCCCCATCTCGGGGCTCGGGGCTAATGAGTCCCCAGCTGGTCTGAGGAGTCGGCTCCCTGCCTGAAGCTGGCCGGGCCCGGGGGACCCCGGGAAAACCCCGCAGCCCCCCATCTCTCCCAGGTGTGCAGGGGCCCAGGTGACAGCCCCAGGGAATAGTCAATTACCCACGCTTCCAGTGCGGGCCGTAACTCCCAGCGTCGGCTAATGAGAAAACCTCCTCTGTTCTTGGCCACTCCTTACCTAAGCAACACCTGGCTGTGTCGTGGCCCTCCTCAAGTCACCGGTGGACCCAGGTAGAGGAGAGCCCCATGCGAGAGGCCATGCCTCTTGCACGAATGACACTGGTTTATAGACACCCTGGGGCAGAACCTGTGCCTACCAGGTCCTCTCCACAGGGGTGATTCCTGCTCCACGATTAAGGGGCAGTTCCTGTGGCCTGAGAAGCATGTGCAGGGTGACCGAGGCACTAGTTCTGGAATCCATCATGGTCAGGTGACCAGGGCCTCAGTCTCCTTACCTGTGAAATGGGATCATTGTAGAGCTGACCGCATGGAGCTGAGGGGCAACCCCCGCTCCCAGGGCCCAGCACCGGGTGAGAGCACAGTAGATGCTTTTTCTTTCTGCGTCTGGGCACCCTGTGAGGTCCAGTCCCCTGTTTTGCACATTGTACCCACTATACCCACTGCGAACAGCTTGGGGCCAACACCTGCATTCATTCCTTCATTTTTATCTGTCATTTGTTCAGTCAACAAACATTTATGGTGGCCAAAAAGATATCTTCCTCTTCATGAAGCATATAGCTCAGTGTGGAGGCACTGAATGAAGAAATAATGTGGTTTTAGTTTATTTTTATTTTCAGATTAACAAAAAAGAAAAGGCAGCCTCTGGTGCTGGTTAAAGTCTGGTAAAATAGATTCACTTCCCCATGGTACCTGACATTGTAGATTGGGCACATACTTCGCTGGAATATTCTATGGTAATATCTAAAGTCATAAAAATTGAGATATCCTTTCATGCAGGAAGGATTCTAACCCTGCACATTTATTCCACTTTAGATGATAGGGCAGAGAATTGCCTGCTTGTACGAAAATGTGAATTTGGATCCTTACGGGGAGATACATTAGAAGGGCCGCAGAGGACACGGAGTGACAGACGTGTCACTCTGTGACACGGCAACCACGATCGTGAGCGTGATACACACGACCTCTGCTATGGGCTGGACTGTGTCCCCCAAAAAAGGTATGTTGAAATCCTCATCATCATGCCTTCTAAGGCTCCTTCTGGCTGGGACAGTTTCCCAGACTCTCCTGTTTTTGATGAACTTGAGAGTTTTGAAGAATGCTAGTCAGGTGTTTTCTAGAATGTCCCTCAACCGGGATTTTTTTTTTTTTTTGATGCTTTTTCCTCCTAATTAGATTGGGGTGTACAACATAATGATCAGACATTTGTATATATTGTGAAATAATCCGTGTCCCTTTGTTTCTGTTTTTGTGTTTTGTTTTTTGGTGGTAAGAACACTTAGCATGAGCTCTACCCTCTTAACAAATTTTAAAGTACATAGTACAGTATTGTTGACTATGTTTTCTTGAATCATTTATTTTTCATTTATGTTTTTACATAGGATGTATAATGGATAACATATAATAATTAGTATATTGTATACTTATATGTATATATACGAATTGGGTGCAGTCATACATAATGGGCGTGTGTGTGTGTGTGTGTGTGTGTGTGTGTGTGTGTGTGTGTGTGCAGAGCATAAGTGGGTCTGACAGTGATAACAGTGAAAGGTTTGGAGATGACTGGCCCAGGGGATCACAAACTGTCACCTGGAGCTATCATCTTAACACATCAGGTTTTTGAAGCTTATTTCCCGTCTTCTCATTGTAATCACAGTGCATTTGGGCTCCCCAGCCAGATCTCCTAAAGGCCATGCTCTGAGTCACTGGGAAACACTGAGCTTTTGCAAATGCTGCCTGACACCCTGTCCTAGCACCCTGACCACAGGGTGGCAGACACAGGCATTATCTTTTCCAGCTGATTCCTTTTAAAGATGGGAAACTGAGAGCTGGGGTCGCAGGGGAGGCAGGTACAGTGAGAGAGGAAGGAAGCCGGCGCCGCAGAGCGAGTGTTGCCTCTGGACCAGACTGCAGTCACACCTGGGAGATGCTAAAGGGTGCCTGGGCCCTACTGTGGCCTTGTGTATGGGAACACAAGAAGCTCAACCACTGGGTCTCAGCATCCTCGTGTATAAAACTGAAGAGAAGCCTCTGTCCTGCTTACAGCTTCATCGGGGGCATCCTCCATCAGTTACACAGCGCTGCCCACACATAAAGGATTACCATCATTATTACAATCAATATGGAGCTGTTACTAGGGTGATGTCATCCTGCATGGGTGTATATGCCCAGAAACTTCTGAGAGTATATGGGACACCAGTGGTGTTATCTCTGGGGGAGCCGCTGGGGGCTAAGAGTGGGAGGGGTCTTGTGTGCACTGTATACTCTTCCACAATGTTTGAACATTTTTACCAGATATACTTTATTTTTCCAATCATAAAAAGAGACGAAGACACTGTATGTAAGTAACTAGATCACGGTTCACTTGAAAACATCGACTGGACCCCAACTCAGTGCTGTGCACTGTGCCAAGACCCCCAAACCAAGGCGGGTGAGCAGAGAGAGCCCCATCCTTAGAAAGCCCTGCTCTGTGTGACGCTGACACTCCTGCTTTGAGCAAGTGCAAGGACACTGCCTCCTCTGTCCTGCACCGGAGATCACATCCCAGGTGGGAACCGCCATCGGTCCATGTACTCACCTGTCTTCAGCTGCCCCGCAGGTGGGTGGAACTGCATTCATCGCAGCTCAGTGCACTGCACAATCTCACCGTTGCTCATGCTGGACCTCACCTTTATTTCATCTAATTAAACATCTGTCTCTTCTCCTCCTATTTCTACTCCTGCTCCGTCCCCAACCCCAGAGGGTCCGTTCCAGTGTGTTCTACCTGTACGCATTTTAGAGGTACCTAGCTTTAAACATCGTCTTGTGTATGGATACGACTTACATAGTGGTATGGCCTTACAGATTACACTCTGTTTCTTACTTATTCCTCCAAGTGGTACAGTTTAAAGATTTGTCCACCTTGTTCTTTGTGAGTCTCAAGGGCTACTATCATATGCACATTGCATTTTTTTTTTTTTTTTTTTTGCGATATGCGGGCCTCTCACTGCTGTGGCCTCCCCCGTTGCGGAGCACAGGCTCCGGACGCGCAGGCTCAGCGGCCATGGCTCACGGGCCCAGCCGCTCCGTGGCATGTGGGATCTTCCCGGACTGGGGCACGAACCCGTGTCCCCTGAATCGGCAGGCGGTCTCTCAACTACTGCGCCACCAGGGAAGCCCTGCACATTGCATTTATTGAATGCCCTGAAGATGCTCGACTAGCCTGCCCCCCCCCATCACTATAGTAAAAGAACCTGCAAGGAATATGTCCCCTACAGCAAACGGTGCTGCCATTAGCTATAGGATACACATACCGAATTTCCCTACATATGCCAATCACTGTCCTGAGTATTTGCACCAGTTTGAGCTTTCCCCAAGAATCCATGAACGTCCAGGGCATCCAATTTGTGACCGGTAGAGAATGTGACTCATAATTTCAAACAAAATCTGAACCGTAGGATGTGGTCAAGTAATCTGTCCCCTTTGGAAACTCACAAAGGCCACCAACACAGGACCATCCGCTTTCACAGACAAAGTCTCCACCCTCTTGGGCCTGAATCCAGTACCTCTGAAGCCCCCTCCCACTCTACCCCCCAGTGGGGGCCTGGCATGGCTGTGGGAAGCACGTGCCCCCAGCGCTGTGCCTTGAGGTCCCAAGAGCATGTCTGGGCAAGGACTGGGCTCGCTACCTGAAGACGCAGCCTTGGAATAGTCTTCTCCCGGTGGAGAAGCACTTGCTGCTTTCGCGCGGTGTTTCACAACTTTCCACCTGAACCTGACCCTCTGCTAGCAATGGCAGAGGATGGCAGAGAAAAAATGGGCATTTGCAGTAAGTACTTGTCGTGGACTTACGATTTCATCACTTGGAAATACAATTCTAGTTCTTGCCGCGCAAATAGTACGCTTCCCCTGCCGGTGTAGAAGCCCCCTTCCACCGATGCTGTGAGGGCTTCCTGGCAGTCTTTTCCTTCCTTCGAATGTACCGAACTCTGGTTCCAGTGGTCCAAGGTGCACTGCGTCTTTTTCCAAAGCAGAGAAAAGGAAAAGTGGCCTGATTTACAGGGTGTGTGTCTTCGAGGTGAGACCAGGATTCCATTCCACCTGGGATTTCGTTAAGACCAGGCGCTGGAGGTCTTCTTCAACTCTGCTTCTGATGCAGTGACAGTCCTCACAGCTCATCTTGTGGCCCCTGGAAGCCGTGCCCCGTAAGAAAGGCGAGGCAAGGCCACAGTATCAAGGCATCCGCACATTGACCGGGAAATGGAGAGCAGCACAGCGGAGCTGGCCTTGTGGGCCCTCCCTCCCTCACCCCGGCACAGCCTTCGTTTCTCCCCATCTCCCTGTCAGCTGTGAGCTCCAGGAGGGCGGCCCCAGGCCTGGTTCTCCTCTGGCTCCTCCATTCCTACTACAGAGAGGGGGGCCTTATGTCTTGATGGAATACAACAAAACAGAACCTCACCTTATATTATATATTATATATATATTATATATATAATATATATATATATTATATATTATACAGAATAATTAAGAATGGTACTGGGGCCCCTAGTTTACACTTAGGCAGTGAAGGGGCCAACAGGCGGAATCCAGTTCAAGCCAGACTCACGCGGTGTCCAGGGTTTGCAGAGGGCCTGCAGCAAACCCTAATGGGACAGACCCAGCTCAGAGTGCTGGCCCCTGGGAGCACAGCGGGATGACCCAAATGTGGCTTGGCCTTCCTCAGCTTGAGAAGGGGATCACCCCAGGTCAGTCCCACGTGAACCTCATGACCACAGACAGCCTGCCTCCCAGCCTGGGTGAACCCCCCTTGAGCCCTCTTCCTCTCACAAACACCATGTAAGCTTCTCAGAACCCCAAGAAACATCGACGGCTCAGCCATTACATCTTCCTGTTTTCTTCGGAGGCAGAAGGCTCCGTAGACACCCACGCAGGGTGTCGGAGGAAAGGGGCCCCGGACGTACGGAACACCTGTCCCTTCATTAAAATACCTGATCCTGACAAGGCATTCTGAAATATTAATTGAACCAAGTTTTATTTAACCTACGCGGACCAATCCAATGCAACCCGAACCGGCTCCGGGATGCTTCTCAGGAGAAGTAAATGGAACCCTTGACGGGGCAGAGCCGGAGGTCAGCAGGCAGACGAGGTCCTCTGCCTTCACCCGAGTTCTTCGAAGCGCTGGAAAGAGAGAGAGCAGCCGTCACTTGGGCTCGGGCTCTGTGGCAATCATTACAGGTCTGCAGTGAAGCAGAAAAACGCTGCAATAAACAGGTCCCGCCGTCTCCCCTCGCTCCACCTATCCTCCCCTACAAGTGCTCGGCCCTTCTGGCCTTGCTGAGCGTCAAATCCCCGTCCAGCTGTTTGACCCTATTACGGCAGCATGACAGGCACCCCTGTCACTCGAAATGCCTGCAACACTCGGACGCACCAAATCTATCTTCCCGACAGGTAAACCTATGGATAATTTATTTTTATGTGCTTTCAAAGGATGTTGACAGCAGTCAGAAACATCCAGCACATGCTCACCGTGGGCAGGGCACGGGGTCGGGCAGCAGCGGTAGTCACTGTTAATGAGCGTGAGGGTAGAGGCTGGACGGACGTCCCGCTCCACGTGCCTCTGGACCTGGGGCGCCCTGGCACCTCCAAGGTCCAATCTGTGCCTAATGACGATCCTGACCCAGAATCAGGCAGGGAGCTAGTTTCTAGCTCCATTCAGCACAGGCATCTATAGCAGAAACATCCACCAAGGTGGGAGCCAGGTGGGTGTCACGCTGCACACAGCAGGACCCAGCCTGCTCCTAGGGCTGTGCTAAACTAAACGATCACAGGTGGGGCTCCATTTAAATATGTACCTGGCTTGACATCTCCCATCAGCTGCTCTGGACAGGCCACTGCCTCAAAGAACGTTCCCAAAATTTTAGAGAGAAGGCTTCAAAGCTGACAGGAGCCTCTCGAACTTTGTCATCGCAAATGTCCCCAAAGTAACCGCACACTTAAAATATCATCATTTGCCAAGTAGGTTTTGTGCCCCCCGGTGCAGGGGCGCCCGGAAAGGCGATGACTTCTAAGTCGCCCTCCGGACTGCTGTTTGACCGTGTCCCTTCACCACGGGTGCCATTTCAGCCTCCGGAATCCAATCAACGTGCCAGTTAAATTGCTGCTCATCTGTCGAGATGAGGCATCCGACTATTACTTCAGATTTAGTAGAAGACTTAGATCCCGGCACATCTCACTGAAGCCATTAGTAACACCTGGAATCATTCACATTAGTTTAAGACCTGGCACCATAAATTCCCAGCCATTAATGATTATTCTGACTCCTCAGGATAAATGGCTTAACGTTTTTGATAATGAAAATATACATTCTGCCGTAGTTCCTTCTTAAACCCACATTACCTTTGTAATGTACTTCATGGCTGATTGTAACGGACTG
The DNA here is from genome assembly GCF_937001465.1 of Orcinus orca. Lineage (NCBI taxonomy): Eukaryota > Metazoa > Chordata > Mammalia > Artiodactyla > Delphinidae > Orcinus > Orcinus orca. The sequence goes on from NC_064572.1 coordinate 86,929,651, forward strand.
CACCATAACCCTCGCAAGGATTTTCAGTGGGCTGTAAAGTGTTGAAGATCTGTTGTACTATTCATTAAAAAAAAAAAAAATTCACGAGATATTTGTTTAGCTCTTTGCATTGGGAAATGTAATTAACAATCTTCACTGGTGCGCTCGGCGCGGAGCAGGAAAGGCATCCGCGTCTGCGTTATTTCCACCTCTCCTCCTAGAAGGGCCAAAGCACAGGGCATGGGTCTACACAAAGGCAGGGGAAGCAACAAACTTCTCTTGGATATTGTCAAAAATAACAGAAAAATATCATTGTGAGAGCCGAGGGGGTCAGTTTAGTTATAACTGAGAGAGATTATTTAAATATCTCAAATAAATCTTTTCATTCCCAGCACATTCATCTCTTTTAAGTGCTCATTAAGGTGGGGTGTGACAGTCCTGGAAAATGAAACACTAATTCTTTTTCTCTGAAGCCTGAGTGTACCGCTCCCAAGGGCAGCTGTAGTTTAGGGGGATTATAGAGCTAGTGCAGAGAGGGGCTCCTTGGGCGCATTTCATTCCAAAAAGTGATGGGGGGAGGTGTTGTTTGATGCCACGATTCTTCTGGCTTGTATCTTGTGATCTATCAGATCTGAAGAAAACGGATGTCAGTTTGTGGTGTTTGATAAACGCTCCCCAGAACGGGGCTGCGCCGACCTCACCTCCGTGCGGTTCAGCATAATTTGTAGTCAGCTTGTCTTTGCTTGATTTAGACGAAGTTTTCCACAGACAGAAACTGAAGGATGGGGCTTCAACATCACACTCTGCTTTTCCAACAGCAGGCCCTTTTCTTCCTTGCTTTCTTTCTTCTTTCTTTCTTTCTTTCTTTTTCTTTCTTTCTTCCTTTCTTTCTTTCTTCTTTCTTTCTTTCTTTCTTTCTTTCTTTCTTTCTTTCTTTCTTTCTTTCTTTCTTTCTTTCTTAGAGATAAAGAAATTGTGTCTAAAATTATATCCTAGCGTTGGTCTAATAAGCTCTAATAAATTTGTGCATTTGGGTCACAGCATCCATATTTCCAGAGCGCTCACAGAGAGGTGCTCAGGATTCTCTTAAACAAAAAGGGTTCATAAAACAGTGCCGCCCAACTCCTTGATGAACTCAGAAATGGTTATTGATTCACATTAGGCCTAATTTGCTTAAATTCAACTTGAATTTCACAGGTCATATCAGAAAGCGATGGCCAGGCACCAAAGGGGTCAGCTGGAGCCCCAGGGCGGGCAGAGCCCCTCTCCTGGTGTAGATGGCAGCCCCCTGCCTGGCTTCTTCTTCATGCCAGCCTCTGAAGCCTTTGGGGGCTCATCACAGCCCCAAAACACGCCGTGGAATACGAGTGGGGAGTCCCAGCGGATTCTGTGCCACGACGGAGCACACACCACCCAGCACAGATGTTGGATACAGAAGGCAGAAGGCAGGAAACACATTCTCAGCCGAAAGGTTTACCTGGAGCTGGAGAATGCCTTGGAGTGGTACCTGCCAGCAGAGGGAATGGAAAGGACAAAAAGAGAAAGGAAAATGAATAAAAGGGAAAAGACCAGAAAAATGCAAACCTTCCAGGAAAAGCTAAACAAGGATCATAGCGCTTGCAGGGGAAGTATAAAGACACAGGAAGATGAAAGACAGGAAAGGTTTAATCTGAGAATCTAAAAATCATTAAAACTTCACGAAGAAGGTGATTTGGGTGAGGGCTGAAATTCGGGACCCTGGTGGGAACTGTACAAATAGGGTCTTATTGAAACATTAAACCTGCAGCGTGCTAGGGCCACCAGTGGGCACGAAATAAATAATAATTGATAATAATGATGATACTGAAATTTAATTCCACGTTCCCCGGGAAGTTCCCAGGGACTTTGCTGTGAACATCCTCGGGGTCCCTGCTCCGGCTCTTTTCATCCAGGGGGCAGAGTGCACGTTTACCCCCCTCCCCGGCACGTCACACCTGCCCTGCTGGGGCCTGAGGAAGGGACCCGGGGACCAAGGCTGGGCAGAGCAGCCTCTACCCACAGACGGGGGGACGGGAGGGGCAACATGGTGACCCCAGCCCCCAGCCACCGGGTAGCAGGAAAGGGTGGCAGCAGAGCCAGGCCTGCTCATGGATGTGGGGAGACAGGGCTGCAGGCTGCAGAGCCCAGCCCATCTCGAAGGGGAAAAGCTCTAGACCTTTCCCCCTGAGCCTCCACAGGACAGGAGCCACACCCGACTGGGCCTCTCTGGGGAGAAGGGACAGCAAGGGACCCTCGGACAGCAAAGAAGACCTGGCCAGGTGAGCTCCAAGACAGCCTTGTGTCCTCAATGGAGGAGCAGGAAAGCTGAGTAAGGGAAGAAATAAGGAGAGGGTAAAAACGGAGGGCAGACGGGGTGATGGTCAACTTCCAAAGGCTGCAATTCCTGTGGTTCTTGTTCTGAGACAAGTGGAGTGTCTGATCGTACAGCTGACACCAAGGGATTTTTAAACAGCATGAAAATGACTAATTATAAAAGGAAGGGTTGAGTGCAGAGTGGTTGGGAACATTCCAAACCCTACATGCTCTCTGCTACCACAACTGAGCTTTTATTTAGGGTAGAATTTTCTTTAGGAGGCAAACTTAAACACCTATTAAGCAGCAATCCTTCCGCCAGTCATTGGCTCAGGGTTTAAAATCCACCTATGTGTGTCTACACACACATACATAAACATGTACGGATACAGATAAACACACCTACGCACGCATAGACACACACATGTGATGCTTGTCGTGCACACCACACACGTTTTCCTTGTATCTTGTGTGTGCACCCACACGTCTGTGCCATATGTTTCTCTTATATTTTGTGTATGCATCACACACACAAGTTCTTATATTTTACATAGACACACATACACACAGACATATGCACACATGTGAGTCTGCATTTTAGCAACATACAGAGTGATTTTTCCCCGAGGTGTTCCTTCCATGATCTCTGGAAAACGTTAAGGAAGAAACCATCCGAATTTGGAGCTATATTAACCCAAATGAATAATGCTTTCAGCGGCAGGCGATCTTTTTAGACAGCGTGCCCTAGAATTTTTGGAAGGTGCTGAGAATTTGTAGAAATAATGATTATGAGGAAGGAAATGATGTGGCGGGTGGCTCCATCTCTACTAATAAGTGCTTCCTAATAACTCAAAAAAATCTCTGTCAGGCCCCGGCCTCTTTCGCAATGCAAATGGGTGAGTACATGCTGCAAAGCTCACTGCGCGCGATACACAGACAAGGGTAATATCTAGTCTGTGTCATTCCAAATGATATGGAAACAACCGAAAGCATCCTGGCTGTGGATAATTACGGAAGAATGACAGGTTGATAATAAGTTCTCATTTAGGAGTCTCTCAAACGGGGGAGGTACAGGGGTGGGTTTATGCCCTGCAATTCTGGAGTTTGAGTGCCCTCTGCATGAATAAGCAGGTCTTGAAGAGGAATTGGGGGCCGTGGCATGGACAGGGGGAGGGGAAACTGCACAAGAAGATTTCAGACGCAAAACCCCTCACTTTATGAACCTTGCAAACTCATCGCTGTCTTAGGGACGCACGAGGATGCAGACTCCTGCTGTGGCGGGAGAAGCGATTTCAGCCGTTCTTAGGTGCTCTGGCCACGATGACACCAAGCCCTCAGCCAACCCGATGCCCACCAGGCAGCCTCTCAGGTCATCGTTTTCCTCGGTGTGGTTATTCACCAGATCCTGATACTTTTAGGATAAAAACAGACTCAACAGAGAGGCTGTGGGAGTCTGTCAAGTTTACAATAGATTCAGGTTTGAAGCCTGGCATTATTGATGCACATTATTAATTACCAAAAACGAGGGGGAGGAATATTTAAAGGCGGCGGTGACATGCTGGATGGCTGTCTGGCTGTGCGGAAGCAGACTGGATTAGCCATCATTCTCTCCTGGGCATGCAGGGGAGGGGCAGGGGCGTGCTACACGGCACTTGGGTTCTGGAGGGGAGCGCTCTGCTAGAAATGCCCCCCATCCTGGGGCCCCTCTGTCCACAGGGACAGCTGTTCTCCCAAAGCCCCAGCATCAGCACAGGAACCCCTCTGATCCCGCTCTGGTGGCAGGGCGATCCCCAACCGCAGACCTCGCTGACAGCAGGGTGGCAAACGGGGGGCAGGTAGGGACCTGTGGAGAGCATCCTCCTTTCTGGAACCTTCCACTTACAATGGGCTCTGCAAGCTCCTTCCCTGGACACCTGCCATCCAGGTGTGCCTGCCAAGTGAGCATTGCTCTTCCACAGTTTCTACCTCTCCTCCAGGGCGGGACCTGTCGTCGGCATCTTTCTGGGGCAGGGATTCTATCAAGGTATTTGTTGATTTCATGCAACCTGGCTCTTGCAGTGGCTGTTTTCAATCAGTCTGCCTGGTTTTATGTTTTAAAGGGAAAAGGTGTTCTCAACATTTTCTCCGCTTACCCACCCCCTCATGTCTGCTGTCCACAGAGTTATACCAAGACCTTTAAACTGGGGCTGGGAGGAAATAGGACCAGGGCCTTGAGTACATGCCATTCACATGGGCAAGGCATGAGACCAAGGGTCTAACCCGGGGGTGGCACATGAGTGTCCTTTTCCAATTTTTGTTTTGTTTTGTTTAGTAGTTACAATATGCAGAGGTGGAATTAAAACAATAGGCTAACGTGAATTTGCCCTTTATTTCAGGCCAGGCGTTCCAGTGAAAACATCAACTGCAATCCCGTAACCCTGTGCGAGGTGGGTAATATTATTCTCTCCAATCTTACAGTTAAGGAAGCAGAGTTACCAGCACCCAGAGACGTCTGGGCCCAGGGTACGAGACCTAACAAGTCCGAAGCAGGGACCGGAGCCCTGAGCGCAACCACAACCTTGCTCCTGGCTGTGCGGGGACAAGGGGCAATTAGAAACCGCCCTGGAGTCGGGAAGCTCTGTGTGTGCCAGACAGCGTCCAAGGTACCCTAGTCAGTGAGGAGAAGCCGGCGCCGAGCTGGGCCTGGGGCTGCTATGACACCTTCCCACAGAGGGGCTCCGCTCAGCTGTGGCCCTCCTGACACCGACGTGCAGCGGGGCAGGGCTCCTCCAACTGGGCTCGAGTTGTTCTTGCCTTACCCTGGGGAGAACAGCTACATGAAGGACAAAATAATTGGCCAAAGTCCCTGTGCCCTTGTAAGCTACTCAGGTGAGCTGGATTCATTTGAATTCCTTCTTCCAAGTTACCCCGTGGAAGCCTGACTTGGAAAAAAAAAAAACCCCAAACTGGCCCGAAAGATTCATTCATATTTGAATGGGCCCCAAGGTCATTAATTACTACGATTATTATTTTTCCTGGCAGCTCATGATGCAAAGCAATGATTTTCTTTTATATAAAGTAGATATTCTAGATGCAAAGCCACAGGGTTTGGTTACTATCAAACATTTTTTAAAAAAATAAAGATGACCAAATAGTTAAAAGAAGATCCTTGGATATTTGACCCGGCCTTCTCTAGTAATTATTCTAATTATTCTTCTATTATTTAGGCCATGAGCCAAAGGTTCCCGAGTGCATAGAAAGTTAATAGCGGACTTGAAGTGAGAAGGGGAGGGCGCGCCGGCATATGGTCATTAAATTCTGCTCTCACTTAAGGCTTTTGCATCAAGCAGGCTGTGGGCACCAACATTTTATCTTGAAGTCTATTTACTCAGTGCAACAGGGAAAAAGTAAATTGTCCTAATTTCCCTCCCCGGCCCCAGAAGTGCCTGCCTCCTTCCTTCCTTCCCCAGAACTCCTTTGGGGTCAGTCTGTTGCCTGGGCAGCAGGATACGAGGAGGCCGGGTCACGCTTTGGGGGAACATCTCCAGGGTGCCCTGTGGGTTCCGGGCGGCCTGCGTTGGAGTTCATCAGCAGAAGTGTGGTCCCAAGATGGTGCTGCTTGTGGTAGATGGGTGGGAGGAGCTGGTGAAGGGGACCCAGGAGACCACTGCAGGGAACGGGGCTCACACGTGCATCGTACAGCCCAGGGCACCCGGCACCTCCCCCGCTGCTCTAGGACTCGTGTTAGCCATAATCCACAATGCCTGGGAAGGTCATCCCAGGAAAAATCTTATACCAGCAAATTCCATGCCTCCTCCAAAACGTGGACCTGGGTTCTAGGGTGTACAGGTCAAGACCCATCAGACCCAGGGCCAAGAGCTTTGCAGACAGAAATGAACGAAGCCCGCCCTTACTGCTTCCTCTTAAGTTCACCATTTCCCGAGCCTTGGCCAACCTGGGCAGCGCCCTTGTGAAGGTTCTCAGAACCGCCCTCCCGGTGCAGCTCTTAAAAACTCCCCCAGTCCCTGTCCCCCTTGGGTGGTTCTCCCTGAGATTCTGGGTCAAAGGCAATGCTCTCCTTGGAAGGGTCAACACAGTGACTGGCGCCAGTAGAGTGTGAATTAGCCCCATTCTCTACCTGTCACCCAAGGCTCAGATGGAGAGGACATGGCAGGAGTCAGGGACCGGGAAAAGGCCAAGCGCCTCACCCTTCCTCAACACAGCCACACCCAGACCCCCAGACACAAGCCTTCCCGAGGCCGTGACCCAGCACTTCAGCCAAACTGCCGACCAGAGCACAGCAGACGGCCCGTAAACTGGGCACGCAGCGCGTGAGTACCGTGCGCAGCCCCGAGGCATGGATGAGAAGCCGCGGAGCCCTTACCGCGAAGCTGCGGCATTTGTTGATACACGTGCTCTTCCCACCAGGAAGCCACACACCAAGCCCCAGACCCACGTGTGGCTACAACAGGCCGGCCAGGCAGGTACAGATTAAATGGCGAGATCTCTCAGCACATCTTTCACATGATCCTTGAAATAGTCACCTTCCTGGGTAAGACGACAAGAAACGAGGGCAACACCTGGGTTGGGGGCAGCCGGAGGGGCCAGGAAGGTCACCGTGAGGGGCTGGGAGGGATGACACAGACCAACTCACAGGTAACCCTTCCTCACAGAGCCCCGTGTCCGATCCTACATGGATGTAACTTCCACTTTCCGACGTCCAGTGGACCAAAGGGAGAGGAAAGTTGCATCGGGAGCACAGGCTGCAAAATATATTTTTTCTAGAAGTTTCCACATGATGGTAACTTAAATATTTACAAACATTTCTTCCATTGACATTCTTTAGTTTCCTGTGTTTGGGGGTGGACTGGCAATGGGAGGGGTCTGAGGAGAACAGGTATGAGCACCTGGGGCCCAGAGCTCAGGAGGGTCTGCACAGTGAGGGCTTTGGCCATCAGCCCGTGATCGTGGAAGGAAGGCAACCTAATTCCTGGTCCCCAGTCTCGCCCACGTCATGCAGTTGGTCAAAAGCTTTTTTCTTTTTTCTTGGATGTGTGGGCTGCATGAATAACTTGTGGTGTGCTCGTCCAGGCAGACCTTGAGCTGGTAACAGGAGGAAGCCCCGGGGCCCTCTCCTCTGACAGATCCGCTTCATCCTGGTCTCACGCACTGTGGTTCACATTTATGTATTTTGAGCAACTGTTGCTCAGAAGGCCTGTCTGCACCAGCCCTGCCTGGAATGTCTTCTTTAATCAAAATTCTGCTCAAAACAGCCCAGCTGATCAAGTGAAGTGGCCTTTCCACATGCTATTGACAATCTGTCTCAAGCATTATCTCCTGAGTTTCCCTTTATTTTCTCTCCCAGCCCAGAGAGTCTCTGCTTTGAACCGTCGCTTCTGGACGTATCTGGATTTGATGCAGCCAGAACGCTTTACATCTACCTCCCTGCCCTTGTTGCATTTTGCAAAAGCAACATGAAAATTTCAAACCCGGGAAGAAGAAAAAGTACTTAAATGACTCACCTCTTCCCTCGGTGTGACTCACATGTAGGAGACGTGAGGCCCACAGGGACATGTGATATATATTTTCTCGAGGCAGCCGGCCTTGGAGATTTTAAGACAGTCAGGAGCCGACCCGCAAACAGAACGAGAGAAAAAGTATCATGTTAGGGGATGGGCAGCCCTTGATGAATCTTCATGGACACAGTCACTGTCTGTGAAAATAAAGGAAAGTAAACTCACTCGTGCCGAAGTAGGTTATTTGTGAACAGGCTCCTGAATGGACCTCAGTGAATAGATATAACCTCCATCTCCCCCCGACCCCCATGAATTGTTTTATTTACTTCAGATAGATTTTGGAGCTAGTCTGAGCACGTGGGGCACCCTTGGTAAATGTTTATGAATGAATCAATGGTCTGACAGTTTTCCCTTCTAGAAAATGCAGATGCTCCTGGCTGGTCTCTAAGGACCCTACAAGTTGGCATTCTAATTTACACAAGAGAGGCAGAGCAGAGCACGAGTTCCTCCACTGCCAGTGTGAACCAAAGAGAGGCCGCCCTGCTCCCCAGATAGTGGCCTCACACCTCGGCAGCCCTGGGCTAGGTGTGGAAGAGCATGGGGAACAGAGCTGGCGAGTCTCAGAAACTAGCCAGAAGAGACAGAAAGTCAGAAAGAGGCTGGGGAGAACAGAAAAGGCACCACTAAACCTAAGAGCACCTGGGAAGGTGGAGCAGACCGCGGGAAAGTCACGTGACCAGGATGCCAGAAAATTCCAGGAAGTCAGCATGACTCAAACCGGGAACGTTTCTTAAGGGAACAGGGGAGCAATATGGCATTTGGGATCATTTCTAGCTCCATGACTAGTGAAGATTTCAAAGGGAGATACAAGATCTGAAAATTGAAATCAACCACTGTAGGATCAGTTCAGTCACATGCGCTACCCTTTCATCTGTCTCACCAAAAAAATGCATGTAAATAGGAAGGTTTTAGATCAGCTGTTTTGCGGCATCCTTCATCGAACTGGAGCTCAGATGCTTATAAGGCTGTTTACGGGTCTGTTTATTTGTATTCCACCTCATTCCAAGAAGGAATTTGAGAAACTCTAACTCACAGGACCAGAGACAGGGCTTGAAATATTCAGTTATCACAGTAAGATCCCATGTAGCAACAGAGCCCCGATAGGAGACATTTCAGGCTTTTCTGCCTGTACCCTCTGGACAGAATGTACAAGAATTTTAACTTGTGATAAAGTTGAACAATGTTTTCATAATAAACGTAACCACTCCATTGGGTGGCGGAGCAGCTCTGCTGATACGTGGCCTTCAGCTTGGGCTGCATACTAAGTTTCTCTGCCATGAAAGAAGCAAAGTGATGTGTCCAATGAGCTAAGTGCACACTGTTTAGATAATGCTTATCACCCTGGTTATGAGAAGTCTTTCGACGTGTGATCCCTGATGGGCACCATAGCTATGTGCCTGCTTCCACGCTGAAACACGGAAAACCTCAGCTGGCACGTGAAGGGAAACTGATGAAAGCTAATGGGCGTCTGCACTCATTCCTCTAACAGAATATTTATGGGCATCTACACACAGAGGAGGTCCATGCCATTAGAAAGTTTACTGTAAAATGGAAATGAAAGGCAGAGGGATAAATCATGAGTTTGGGATTAACATATACACACTACTATATATAAGACAGATGACCAACAAGGACCTACTGTACAGCACAGGGAACTCTGCTCAATATTCTGTGACAACCTATGTGAGAAAAGAATCTGAAAAAGAAAGAATATATATATATATATATATATATATATATATATATATGTATGTATAACTGAATCACTTTGCTGTACATGTGAAATGAACACATTATAAACCAACTATACATTGTAAATCAACTTTTAACAAAATTAAAAATAAAATAAAATTATATGATTTCATTAAGAAAAATTTTTTTAATGAAATGGAAAAGAAAGACAAATTTTTTAATTATTATTAAGAAGCTCGGGGGCAAGGACAGAGTATTTATGGTGATTATTCCTGACTAGCAGAAGTGGGATAGTGGGCGAATTGAATTCATTTCTTTTCACTAGATTTTCCAAAACTTTATATTGTCCTATAGCTAGAAAAATATCTATTAAATAGTACAGTGTGATGGGCTCCATGTAATGGACGCGTGAAGAAACTGTTTCAGCAAAACCAAAAAAGGAACAAACCTTTCAGCCCGAGAATATGCAAGTCTCTTCCAGGTGGTTCTAGGCTTTTAGCTTTTCCTCCTTCATTATTAATGGGGGGCCCAGCCAGAGACTGGGTTTAATTTTAAAATGCACCCACCCATTACAAATAAATACCTGAGCATGGAAACTATCCTTCAGTGAGGCCGCACTCCTTTCCCAAGGTATACCTTTAACAGAGCCCCGCACCCAGCCCCCAAAAGTGACACTGTTTTAAGAACAGCGAGAACAGTGCCAGGTGCCTACATGGCCCCTGCAGTCACCTTGACCCAATGGCCAGTCAGTGCTGCTTTTTTGGACCAGGGAGGCACACAGTTCACTCGGCTTCTTCTAATTCCGTTGCACCGATAAGGATGAGAAGAAGCCCTCGGCCACCATCCCTCTGCACTGGAGATGATGCTCTGAGAAAGTAGGTGGACAAGGGTCAAGGTCACAGCAAACAGCCCACACCGCCGGTCACAAGCGCCCACACCACTGTCCTGCTAATAAGGTCCAGGTTTGGGATGGGCGTCGGTTAGTGCGTAAGCATATCGAGGTGATGGTTTTTCTCTACCGTTTTTCTCTTTTCCCCATTCTTTGTATATTGTGCTTCACCGACAGCAAGAGAAGTTTAAAAATAGATGAGGAAACTGAGGTTCCGAGTAGGTCGGTAACTCTCGTACTAAATGGTAGAGCAGATCTGGACTTTACGGAAAGACCTCGGCGCTCTGCCATGGACCCCAGGCCTCCTGCTAGCCGCCACGGAGCTGTGGTGGTCTTGAGTGGTTCAGTCGGCCTGGAAAGCATGGGGCGGACTTTCTCTCCCACCCGGCTCATGAGGGCTGAGAAACCAAACCCTCACAGACAGAGGGGCCTTCTCACACCGGCAAGCAATAAAGCAACTGTTCGGACATCTTCCCGCTAGATTATATCTCTCATACCAGAGAGCAGGGTGAGAGCCTCCCGAGACGACAAAGAACATGTTTCCGAGTAGAGCCTCATCGCAGGACTAGATGGTCAGAGCATTGACTGCTGTTCAGAGTTTGTCTCCAAGGCCGTAAGGAACCACTGATGAACTTGGAGTGAAGGGGATTGAGGGAGGACCGGTCTGGGTGTGGTGTGCCATGGACCTGGCTTCCTTGTTCATCCTCCTGGTACCGACTGCTCACTCTGCTGGTCCCTTCTTCCCAGAGCTTGTACCCAACTGAGAATGAAAACCATTCCCTGGCCTCATACCAGTTCCATTGTCTCAGAGACCTTCCAGGGCCTTCCACCGTGCACTCAGCAGCGGCTGCCAGCAAGTTCCAGCCCCCAGTCCTGCTACCCCGGAGGGCAGAGCAAGCCCGTGTGCCACTAATACTGCAAAGCTGACAGAGGTATCACGACAAGGGGAGGCTGGATGGAAACATTCTGACGTTGGGCGCAAGCAATTGCTCCAAGCGCAGGGCAGAGCTGCAGGACCCCAGATGTGTCTTCACCTGTTTAAGAGTCACCCTCCCCGTGCGGGTTGCCGGGGAGGGCTGCGCACTCACCTACCACTCCAGTGGTGGAAGACGTGGGGTCTTCCCCACACTGCATTTCAACCACCCGTCTATCTGCTTAGACATTAAACCGGGCAATTACGGTTGCTGAGCAACCCTAACTTCTGCATATGTGCCTCCTGTGGTTTTGTATGCCAACCACAATGTTATGATAACAGGATTCTTTTCAGACCAACATCCTTCTTTATATGTAAATTTATGCTAGAATTGTGTATTTAAAAATTAGTTTCTATGAGTAATGAGCCTCAGGTTTGGCTGGGCTCCTTTTTCCCCCTAGGTTTATAAAATCAAGCTCGGAAGTTCTGAGATCACGGACATGGTGTAAAACAAGGCAGAGGCGGTGACTTCTAAGCAAGTGCTTCATTTCTGGGGACAAGCGCAAAGCGACAGGCATACGTGTGACTCCGGCTCACGGTGCAAGAAATCCCCTCCGCCATGGGGTCTCTCCTCCACTCAGAAACACCTGAGCTGCAGGTGCCCCAGGCCCTGGGGCTCCCCTACCCTCCTTCAGTAGCTGACATTTCCCCAGGGCCTTCTAGGTGCTGAGCTGCAGGAAAGGTACTCAGGCATAGACATCGCTTACATCCAACCTCGCCCTGCTCTCTGGGACACCTGATCTAGCAGGGAAGATGCCCAAGTAGCTGTTTTAATTCCTAGGCAATGGGAGAGGCTTCTGATGGTCTCCAGAAGTTTCTGAGCCCCACGTGCTGAGAAGAAGGAAGTGCACCCCAAGCTCTGCAGGCAGGCTGAGCCCCCCGAGACCACCACAGGCCAGCCGTGAACTAGCAGGAAGCCTGGGGTCGAAGGGAGGGCTCTGACTTCCGCCAAGTCTGCCCTACCAGTTAGTACAAGGGTTACTGATGCTCTCGGGACCTCAGTTTCCTCGTCTGTAGAAGGGTGACCGTCATCACCGACACTGTTTCTCAGAGTTACCTTGACATTGGACAAGAGAAGGCCCGTGGAACCTAAGGGTCCCCTCCTCTTCCCACTTTCCTTCTTGTGAACTTCAGCCCCTTGGGGGACGGAGGGCATGCAGCAAATGCAGCCTGCACTGCAAATACTCAGTAAGTGCTTCCCGGTTTCGGGGGGAAGGAAGATCTTGCAGGTGAAAACTAAATAGCTAAAAGGAAGAGAGACGGCATGTTTGCAGGAAGAAAACCCTTCCGAGCTGAACTGTACTATTTGGGTCCACTGTATTCCTTTGCCGAAGTATTTGACTGGCCTGGCAAGGGAAGGGAGGGGGCTAGGGGCCCACAACCAGCCGGGAGGACATAAATATTGATGAGCACATCGGTTTCACATTAGCTTTTCATGAAATGTTTCATGGGCCCGAACCAGTTTCCCAGATTAAGAAAATCCCATCCACGCCCACACACACCACTTCTTTTCTCTCCAAACTTTGGTTTGCATCCCTGAGACAGGGACATAATTGGCTTTGAAAATCAGTCTTTTCTTTTTATCTTTTCATCCCTCCCCTTTGACGAGGGTGCCCCCTCACTTCGCAAGCAATCTGGGTGCAGAGAAATGCACGGATCCCATCTGACTGAAATTCAAGGATACTGGTTTCTTATGTAAAACCTTATCATCTGCACCTAATTACCAAAGTCCAGGATTACCATTTGGAGGGAATTGTTCAAAAACATCTGCTCCTCAAAATCCAAGCATCACTAGAGTGTCCCTCCTCCTCCAAAACGTCTAAGGCTAGCCTTAAAGGAGACCCAAGAAAGCAGGGGGCTTCTCCCTACTGAGAGGCAAGGGAGAGGGGAGGATTGGAACAATTAGCACTGTCTGCCCCTGGCATGTCCTCACCTGCTATTCCCGGCGTCAGGGCTGATGGACCCCAGCCTTGCCCTGGATGTTCAGCTGTTGAAACTCTTGGTGACAAACGTAAAATTCCAAAGAAAACCAAACCAAACCAAATTCTTCTGATTGAAAAGATGTGTTGGCAACTTGCTAGAGGTCTCACATTCCGACTGATGCAAATCCTGGGCGGAGAGGCAGTACCAACCCAGCAGAGGCAGAGGGATCTGAGCCTCCTTGTGGGGATTCGGAGATGGGCTTGGTGGTTCAAAGGGGAAAACAAAACTGACACAGGTACAGAAGGCAGGGGGATTCAAGCCCACCTGGACCAGACCTCGTGCCAGCAATGACTGTGGGCCTGGAACTGGCATCCCTTTAAGAGGAAAGAAAGCCGGGGCTCACCAAGAAGCTCCTGCAACCATCCCCATCTCGGCTGGGAGCACTTTCTAAAGAAAGACCAACGCTGCCAGCAAAGAGGTATCCTGTGGCTCTAGTCAATGGGCCAGCTCAGCCTGAACTGAGTAGGTCACAGGACTCTCCACCGCACAGGGCAACAGGAAATCTTTGCCAAAACGAAAGCAGGAACATGTGCCCGAAAGGCACAGCAGCTGGTGCGATGCGACACTGAAGCTTGGTTCATCCTTCTGGACACAAACTGTGGAAGTGAACTCTGGGGAAACTGCCACCGGTTATGCACGTGGCAGGAAGGTTTGAACGAAACAGACACGTTTGTCCCTAGAGCCAACCCATCAGAGGAGAACAGAGGTTCCTGGAAATCACCTGCAAACTCAGGCATCGGAAAGCTTCAGCTCTAGGTGCCTAAACACCATTAGAATGTGGAAAACCCAGGCCTGACGCCACGTATGACCAACAAGACTGAAATCGGCCGTGGTTGGTGTTGTGATTTCTTCTTTCCATTGACACGATGTGCCCGCAGCTGGGACACACCTAAGGAATTATTTTAAGAATAAGTATTTAAACCATTACATATCTAATTTGGCTTTATAGATTTATTTAAGTAAATGTACTTTGTTTCCATCCCCCACTCCCCCAAAAAAGGAAAGCTGAATGATGCAGTTTTCGTTTTTTATTAAGGAGGCGTTTTGAGTTGAAACTCTTATCTCTTAGGGATGTGAATGGAAATGAACACTTCCTCTGTTGTGTAATCCCAGACATCACTGAGTGTTTGCCTGGCCTCGGGGCTTAGGCTGGGCTGCCCAAGAGCAGGGATTAGAGCTCCCCCTGCCCCCCCCCCCCCCACACACAGTAGTGTGCAGAGTTGCGTTGTCTTATCACACAAGGAAAACCTCCAACCAAAGGAATGCAATAAAGTACTTTTCAAACTGCGTAGAAGAGCTTTACAACTGTTTTCATCTATACAGATGAAAATCCTCCAGGATGTTTTTTCTGGTCCATCGTTGATTTTCCCATCCCTTCAAGAAGGTGTTGTTTGGTCACTGTGGGTAGAACAAGAGGGTTGGACAGAAGTCCTTTTCTTCCTGTCTGAAGGGCAGTGCTCACTGGTGGAGAGAACACCTCCTGATTTGCTCACAGGTTCTAGAGTATTAGACGTTTCAACTGGCAAAAGTTGACTTTCTGTCAAAACCCAATGCCTGAGGCATCAATTTGCTTCAATGAACAATTATCTTAAATAACTTACACTTATACATAGCATTTCTGAGGGAGATTATCAAATACTCAAAAATTCTTTTTTCTTTGCCAATATTTTCATCCCTTGCTGGTCATAGACTTAAAAGCTTGAAATAGAATTTTGTCTTGTACCAATTTTTTCCCATTTATGTTCAGAAAACATTGATTTTTTCTTAAACTGGAGTCTTAATGGACCTTGAAATTAACATGGCTTTTATTTCTCTGCTATGACCCCATCATAATTGATGATGTCACCGTGTCTCCCAGAAAAATCGTTGGCCAATGACTAGCGTTTGGCGTGGAGGCACCAGGGAGAAATCAACAGCATCCTATTTGCTCATTCAATGGTCCTTCCTACCTGAAAGAAATGATCCTGTTTCAGATAGCCGTTGGCATAAGACAACAGGAAGTTTTGCCACACCGGGTTTGCATGACCTTCTCAAAACACAGCACAAGGTTGCAGCTTGAATTGAGGGTGTGGCCAGGATACCTGCATTTTTCAGAACTGCCGCAGGTATTTCTGATGGGCAGGGTTTGTCACCACGGTCCACAGGGCAATGTTACAGCACGTTCTACAAACGCTTAGCAAACTTCTCAAGGATGCATTAGAGGCTGAATGGGTGGCCCTCTCTGGATGGGGAGTAAGTGGAGCTCAAGTCCAGGGCAGACAGGAAAATAAGTCGCTAAACACCAGGTGAGTCCTGAGTTGCAGGAGGAAGGAGATTGGCTAATTGTACCTCTGGGCTGCTGTGGCTTCGGATGGGAGAGGCTGGAGCCGGACTCTGAGCTGAGTGAAGCAACAGCCCCTCAGAGGAGAAGCAGCCCTCACCATCGTGGGCAGTCATGCTGTGCTCGCCCTGCCTGCTCCCTCCCCAGGGCCGGAAGCGGTGAAACAGTGTCCGCTCCTGAGAGGACAGAGCCAGCAGAGGGGGAACGATCCGGAGGCACACGGCTCTGTCGCTTACCTTTGCTTCTTCAGGCCGCGGACCCTTGAGAAGGAGAAGAGGGGCTTCTGCAGCTGCCGGACCCATGAAGCGAAGGAAGGGACTTCAGGAAGAGGCTCTGGAGACCCACCCACGCTACGGGAACAAATCCAACCTCCTCACCACGCCCGAAAGCCCACCCTGCCCCTCCTGGGTGTGCCCCGCCATCTCAGGCCCAGACTTGCTGACCCTTGCAGTTCCTCAGACGCGCCATCTGGAGGCCCCGCCAGGTTGCTCTCCCTGCCCCTCCCCTCCCCCCAGCTATTCATCCCCCTGATGCCCAAATTTCCAGGCTAACATTATGCAGCCTCAGGCCCCAGTTTCAAAGTCAGCTTCCTGGGAACCCCTCCCCTGACCCCACCCACCTGGGTTTTGGACACTCGGAGTGCGGGTCCTGCCCATGTTCCCCCAGGAGTGGCAAAGGTCAGCTTTGTTTGCCAAATTGCTTTGTTCGAGAATCGCTCCGAATGAGGCAGCGTACCTTCGTGGGTAACAGATGAGCAGGACCCAGAAGTGGCCACTATTATGACCCCCACGTCCGGTGGTGTTCTGACTCATGCACCGTTTCAGGACTTGGATCTCGGTCCTGTGATCAGAGGCAGAGCTTGGCAGCCTGGTGGCCTATTTGATTCCAGAAGCTGTACCTGATGCCCTCCCGTGTCACACAGTCACTGTGCAGGAGAGCTGGATGGGGTCATCTCTTCCGTCGGGGGCGAAGACAGCCTGCCCCAGAGAGCACGTGGCCTTTCTGGAAGAATCTGACAAGACTGCACTGGAAGCACAGAGGGGCGTGTCTGTGTCAGCTTCAGGGGCCCCTCCCCCAGGCTCCGCGTGGGCTGCTGCCATCACCGGAGGCCCCTGCTCTCTGGTGCCCCCAGCCCTGCACCCACCCGCCTCTCACACCCGGCACCACTGGCTGCTCCCCTCCCTGGGAACCACGTCTCCCTGAGCCTGGTTTCCCTGACTGCATGGGCAAAATACCTAGATGGACCAAGGCCCCGCCAGCTCCCTGTTCCCAGCCCACCTTCTGTCAGGCTGTCAGGGCTGAGCTCGAGGTGGCCTGTCCACAACAGCATCCCTCTAGCCTGCCCTGGCGCACCTGCCCGGCCTGGGTACCAGGCACTCTGCACGGACGGGCCTTCCAGGCTGCGGCCATGCCACAAGGGAAGACTTGCAGCCCTGAGGTTGTCTAGGTCTGGAAGGGGCGTCTCCGTTCCTGCAGAGTCTCGGGCCAGAGATCAAACCCTGCACTCAGGCTCAGGTAGAGACAGGTGTGTGTGTGTGTGTGTGTGTGTGTGTCTGTGTGTGTGTGTGTGTGTGTGTGTGTGTGTGAGACCACTGCACAACGCCCCAGGGCACAGCCGGGCTTTGGCTCTGGAGGATACACAGGCAAGCAGCAAGGGGATGCCTGGGACCCATCCCCTCAACAAAGATTGGAGTGAGACCCCATGGGTGTCCTCTCACTCGTAAGGATGGGGTGCAGGAGGACTTTTCAGCTGCTGGTTTCTGCACTGGGGTATCTTTCGAGAAAGATCCCCCCGAGGAAATCCAGCTGGAATTGTGTCGATTTGGCAGACATGCTGGGGGGAGCAGGGAGCCGCGTATAATCCCAGCTGCGGGCAGTGCAAGGTGGCAGTTGAGGATGGTCCTCCATCAGTTTGCTCAGCGACTCCCCAGCTCCTCTCCCACGCGCCGAGTGTAGCTTCCAGGGCATGCGGAGCGTGGAACACCTTTTCAACGGGGTGTGTCCCTCAGGCACAGCAAATGCACCTTGCCTCCCGGCCGGTGCTATGCATGAGTGAGGCTTCCCACAGACGCAGGGAACACTGGACCCCACTGCATTTTGCTGGCGTAGGTGCACCTGAGTTAGGTCGGCTGGGGCGTCCCAGAGACCTGAGTGCAGAGAAGAGCATCCTTGCCAGGGAGGGTGGACACACAGCTGAGCCAGCTGCGGGGGAGGAAAGTCTTTCTGCTTTCATGTGACGGGTAATCAGGATGGAGTCTCCGTAACAGGCCGAGGGGCTGATGGGCCACAGACGCTCCACCGAGGCTGGGGCCTTTGGAAGGAATGTGGGCGTGAGCTGGATTCCACGGGCTCATGGAAGGCCCCACTTTGAACTTGGGTTCCAGCACCTTGTGCAGGGGCTTGAGAGACAGGCTGGTTCAGTGATTCCGATCATTCAACTGAAGAGGTTGCTGGACTTCTCGGCCACAGTTTGTTAAATTTGCAGATGCTCTCTGGGAACCGTCTGGATGAAAGGTCTATAAACGTAATGTCTGGATTACGAGGGGAGTAATGGCTGAGATTCCATTCGCTTTGTACCTGCTGACCTCAGCCTCCACCGGGGGTGGGGTCAGCTGGGCAGGCACTGTCACATGCACAGCCTGCAGCCCCCAAAGGCAGGGACCCAGGGGGACCTGCAGGGACTCCACCAACACTGGGGTCCCCCATCACCACATGCAGAGGGGAGCCACTGAATGAGGGAGAGGACTGACCAGGGAGAGCTGAACAAGCCTCGCCAGAAATTGTGGAGCCTCGAGAAAGAGTCCTAGAAGGGCCCATGCACCCTCCAGAAACTCAGGAATTAATCATAAGCCAGCTTCTCTCCACAGGCACGGGAGCCCTTCCTTCCCACGTTGAGGTTTTCTAAGCTGGTGTTCTCACCCGAGTAGAGGAATCGTCGCAGCCCACTTTGCTATAGGAACGAATATCGCCTTAGAGAGCCCCTGCTGGGGGCTCCAAATTTCCCGTGAGTCAGCAGACCTTCCTCTGGTCCAGACGGGCCAGCCCAGGACGGGATGTAGGGCATCCTGGTCATGACTCTCACCTCCTTCCTGCGCCCACACTGATGGCTTTGCGGGGAAGCCCGTGATGCAAATAATCCGAGGAGGGAAAATGTGACAACTTCGCCCAAGCAATTTACCCTCTTGCAAAGCTGGGCAGGAGCCCAAGTTGTGTGAGTGAATGCTTCTCCAGCTAAGCAGAAAAGCTGGCAAGTTGCTGAACGTCCTTGACTACACAGCACTTATATAAAATATGCATATCGGCGGGGATGTTTTCCCTAACAGCGCTCTGGGAAATTACATTAAATTTCAAAATTATCCCCTGCTTCCCTACATCGCCCACAGAGACTGGCACCAACAGCACCATTAAGTAGAAGCAAAGCGGCTGCCTTGTTACCACTGCCTTCACGAGAGCGGGGATCAAATATTTTTTCACAGTTTTACGCGGAGAGTTTCATGAAAATTGATCAGGTCTAAAAAGCCTCCATCCAAATGAAGCCAAGGTTAAGGATAATTTATACAGGATATTCCTAATTTTATTCCGAGCCCTTTTATTACCAGGTAGGCCTTTATGACTTTAAAGAAAATGTCAGTGGCAGCAAACGACATTGTACTGAATAATCTAGTTATGAGGGAAAAGACATTGAAAACTCTTCCACACAGCAGCGCTGCTGGGTTCTGCTGAGCGCACGCTTTTCCTCGACGCAGCTGTCCAAAACTCTTTGCTGCAGTTTTCAGACCTTTTCATGACTGGTGCGTTAAGCGTAGCGTTTGCAGGCACCTATTTATCCTCTCACCAAGCCCTTTTGTTTCCCTCGGATTCTGCCTGTAGATTTAAGTATTTTTTCGAGGCTTCACGTTTCTGTCCATCATCAGGAAACCGATACTCAAAGCTGTTGGTGAATCCGATTTCAAGCGCAGTCCGAGTCCTTCAGGAGACAGACAGACGGACACGTCCTCCGGGGCAGGCTGAGTGTCAGAGCGGTCACTCCACACTGCTCCGCTGGCCTCTTGGGGACGCAGCTTAGCATCCGTCCGTGTCTAAACTTCCATCCTTCCAGAGGCAACTGGGCTGGTTCTGCCCTGCCGGACCGCTCTCTCCTCCAAGAACTGTGGCTCCTCGTCTGGGAGCTGCAGGGAGGCAACGTACATTTACTAAACAGCATGTGAGCGCCAGCAACTTCACAAACGGGATCTCATTTAGACCAAGAGTAGTTTTGTAAGGACAGGTTGCTTCCTCTTTAACTCAAAAGAAAACAGATTTGGGAAAAGAATTTAGTAAAAAAAAAAATCAAAGTGGTATGGCTGCCAAGTGACAGAGGCGGGAGGGAAGCCTTGGTCCGTGGACTCTGAGGGCCCCGTGCTTCCTGGCGGGGTGTCACGGATGAAGGCGGGCAGACAAATAAGGACGTGGTCGTAGGTCCTCCAGCCTCCACTCCAGGCCCCAGCCGAGCCCTGCACCCAGGAAGTTAATAAACAAACGCTTCTCCAGGGTCTAGGTCAAGATGCTGGCCCAGCGGGCACCAGAAAGATACTGATGCCCAGCTGAGGATGACGGGGTGAGTTTGTCTAGCAGCACGTGGAGGGTGCCAGCCTCCGGAAGGCCAGCCTCACTTGAGGACTCACTGTGACGCCTGGTCTTAAATGAAGTTAGCCGTCTCTTCTGTACTGGGGAGCTCTGGAATAATTTTATTTGGTTCTGCAGAGAAGCAGAGGGGGTATGTGAATGACTTGTCATGTCAATGAAGAATGCTTTAATCAGCATCTGTTCATTTTCTCCAAAGGATTGGAAAGATGTTTGGGCATTCCTCATCCCATTGTCCAGAAGGAAGCTCTACGTCCCAAAATGTTAAGCTCTGAGATGGGTCGGAACTTTCTTATGGCAACCAAATGAGTCAGGAACGGGGCTTCAGGTGGGACACCAGGCAGACCCCAGCCCATCCACTGTCAGCGGCCCTGAGCCAGGGTGTTTAGTGGCTGCTGAAGGAGGCATGTGCACAGAACACTGCAGGAGTCTCAGGGGAAGACCAACTCACACGATCAAGGTCATCCTCAAACCGCCTTCACAGAATTGTGTGGAATCCCAGTGCTAGGGGTCCCTTACACCTGTCTTGTCCAGCCCCTGGATACACAGAGGGGGCCACACAGCCCCCTCAGAGAGGAGTGATGAGCCCTAGACCCTGCAGAGTCTGGCAGCCTGCACATAGCACCAGCCTGGGTGTGTCACAGCCGGGGACTGGGGCACCCCATGCAGTGCTAAGGTCATTACCTATCTACCCAAACGTTTGCAACACGCTGAGATAGGATCACTCTCTCCTTTGGAGGAAATTGAGGCTCCAAGAATCCAAGTTTCTTGTTCAAGGTCACGATGGTGGCAAATGGTGACAGCCATCTGGAGCAAAGGGCTGTGTCTTCAGCCCCCTTGTGCAGTGCCGCCAGCGGCCACCCTGACCACAGCCCACCCGACGGAGCCGACGGAGCCTGTCTCCGTTCCTTCCATCCTCAGAGCTTTTCTGGACAGCTGCACAGTCCACAGTCCTCCAGCTGGATTTTAAGAGATTATGTTCTTCTGCGTATTTTAACACATTAAACCTATATAGAAGAAGGAGAATTTTCAAGTATTTATGAGAACATATGACAGAAAAGGAGGGATGTCGATGGACATCAAGAAATGAAATGGGGAGCGTGGGAGGGAGGGAGACGCAAGAGGGAAGAGATATGGGAACATACGTGTATGTATAACTGATTCACTTTTTTATAAAGCAGAAACTAACACACCATTGTAAAGCAATTATACTCCAATAAAGATGTTAAAAAAAAAAAAAAAGAAGAAATGAAATGAACTGGAATGATGTGCCTGGTGGAACAGGGTCCAGCTCCTTCCAGGGTGGAATTTCTTTGATTCTGGGTTCTGTTCTACACAGCATCGTGAAACCTTCTGGGATCGCATGTATGAGAATCAGTCCACAACACGGATTAGCATCGAGCCCAAGTTCAGATGGCCTGGGCCGACCCTCCCACCTCCATTGTCCCAGGACCCACCCCCGTGACTTCCTTGCAGACCTGGGCTGGAGCACCCCACACTCCGGAGGGCCAGACAGTCCTGAGCTAAGACCTTATCACTGAGAAGGGCCCCCTGCTAACTCTTCCCACGGACGGTGTTCCATCCGTGGCAATCTTTCAGCAAAATAGAGAAAACCACGTGTTAGCACGCCTAGGACATCACTCTGGCAAAGTTGTGAGCGAGTGTTCTGAGCGCACTTTGGTTTAGCTGGCACTAGGCATTAGTTCCCTTAGCAGCCGTGCCCCTTGGCACTGGAGGAACTGCCGAGTGCGGGCTCCTCGGCAGAAAGAGTGGAAGACAGCTGCACAGCTGCAGAGGGCACCTTCCTGCAGCCCCTTCTTGCACCTTTTATGTCAGAGCCTGCCGTTCTCCAAGAGGGGAGCATAATATACCCTGTTCCCAAGTTTGCCTGACAACGACCCTTCTTCTCCATGGGGACCCCATGAATAAGCTCACAGAAGAAATTCAACCTACTGTGACGTAAAGCTGCCCAAACTAGTCTCAAATGGGAAAAGGGAAGGACTTATCTGAACAGTAACTGGTCACCAAACTTGAAACACCTATTATGTAATAGTGAGTTATAGTCCATAATTAAATTAATAAAATGTTTATTTCTTTTACAATTATAAAAATCAATAACCACCAAATACACTGTTATCCCCCATTAGGTCTGAGGTGAGGATGATTTCATATTATTGAAACAATCAGTGAAGCCTGACTAAATGCTGGGTATTCGATCTTATATCAATGTTAAATTTCTCCAGTAAGATACAGGATTGTGTTTAAGCGGCCTTGCTCTTTGGAGATGTGTGCTCGAGTATTTGGGGCGAAGTGACGTGATACCTACCACTTTAAGGGATTCAGAAAGCACACATGTGCGCACACACACAGAGATGTGACCCTACGTGAAGGATGGACAAGGTTCTTTGTTCCGTTCTCTAAAGTTTTCTGTGGGCTTGCAGTTTTTCAAAGTGAAAATTGGCGGAAAGTTTCATGGTTTGGGATCAGACTTCAGAACTACTGATTGGTTCAGAGTGGAGGCCACCCCACACAGAGCATCCGTGTGGAAGGATCTTGGTTTTTTCCTTTTAAAGGAAACTTCAGAAAGTGCTACTAGCAGATGGCCATGTGTCCCCATGGTCAAAATGTGCTGAGATGCCCACTTCCCATCCCGGCTGAGCTCCGTCACGGCGGAGACCATTCTCGGGGAGCTGGCAGGAGCCCTGGGGTTCTCGGTGACCATCCGATGGCAGTTCTGACATGAGAGTGTGCAGGGTCCTGGCTGGGGCATACGGAGTTCAACTCTTGGGGTCACGCCACTAACATCCAACCAAAGAGAGAGCTTTTCAACGTATCCCTAAGACCATTCCAACTCTAAGTTTTGTTTTAGAAGTATTCTCGCGACATGCTCAGTGTGGGCTTAAAGAAAAACGAACAAACTGCATTCGAGCAGACAGAAGAAACAAATTGGAAGTCTAGGTCATAAGACATGCGGTGCTTTGACCTTGGGGAGATCCTGTGTCTAGAAAGCCAGGCTAAAGTGACCAAGGCAGTTTGGTAAGTGTCTCCACCTTAGTCCCAAAGACGCCCATATACTCCCCAGCCCTGTTTGAATTCCCAGGTGGGCCTGTACAAACAGTGATGGAGGCATTGTCCCTGGAAAATGGATCTGCCGGGATCCTGGTTTAGGGCTGACCACCCTGGATTCCCAAGTGCCACCCAGCAGGAGGACGGTCCAGCCCACCTCCCCTGCCAGCAGGTCTGCATCACAGTCTACAGCCTGGGGAGCTGGAACTGTGTCTACTTTACGTCTCACTCTGGACCTGGCAACCTGCTCACACAGGAGGCCTGTGATACCTGCTTCTGGGATGGAGGTGACCCACGCGAGTGTCCTCCCCTCTCTGCCGTCACGCAGTCTGTGTCTGTCCCCTCTTCCTTTGTTTCCTGCCCTCTCCATCCCTTTCCTCCCCGCCTTAACTTTCCTGCCCTGTGTCTTGGATCAGACATAGGCTCGTACCTCTTCACATGCCTCCTGCCATAAACCAAGCCTTTAACAAGAGTGACGCAGGAGGTGCAGCCCGTGGGGGTCCATCGGAGGGGGAGCAGAGCCTCCTGTTCGGAGGCTGGAAAGGATGGAGGTGAGGAGTCTCTTTAAAGCCTCCAGTCCAGTTCCAGGAAGCTCTACTTCTTGTTCACTTCGATCAACTCGGATCAGGGACGTGGGAGGGGCCTAGACTTCAGTGCTCATGTCTCAGCTGCCTTTAGTTTTAACGTTTTTGTGTGCAGGATACTTAAAGGTTTTCCTGTCTGAGAAGCTGAGGAGGAAACTAACTCTTCTCATCTTCAAGCTGTTTTACATTTTGGTAGAATAAATGCAAATGAAACTACTATAATGCATGGAGTTTGATTATTAAAATACTAAGGGATCTTGTTATTTCTTGAATAGCGGAACCCTCACGAAATCCACGGAAGGAACTTTTGTTGGGGCATTGGCATACTCAAATTCTCCTAATCTTTTTTGTTTGTTTTGGGGGTTTTTTTTGGTTTTTTTTTTTGCGGTACGCAGGCCTCTCACTGTTGTGGCCTCTCCCGTTGTGGAGCACAGGCTCCGGACGCGCAGGCTCAGCGGCCATGGCTCACGGGCCCAGCCGCTCCACGGCATGTGGGATCCTCCCGGACCGGGGCACGAACCCGTGTCCCCTGCATTGGCAGGTGGACTCTCAACCACTGTGCCACCAGGGAAGCCCTCTCCTAATCTTTAAAATTTCTTCTGTAAGAGGGAATCACTAAACTCTCTTGGTTTTGCGGGGCCTTTTCCCCAATAATTTCATCAGACGTTTTCTTTTAGAAGGCAGAGGGCCTATTTACTCTTCTCCGTTAGGCTCATCAGAGATACTGATTGACTAATAAGAGAAGCAGCTTCGGGTAAAACATCTCTATTAAGTTCTCTTGGCTTTTTTAAGATCAGAAAAAGAAGAAGAAGAAACTTTTTCTTCCTCTAAATGCAAATCTTCCCTGCAACACTGGGCCTAATCTACTACAACTAATGAATCTGCTGGAGCTGATGAAATGTTGCCTCCGCATTTTTCGTTCCTTGTATACAATTATTGTAACAGTGGTGAATAAATCAATATTCCCAATCCAACTGTAAAAAACGGTCAAGAAAAGCAGTGCTTCTCAGGGAAAAAACCCGCCAAATAATAGTTATTAACTCTGTCTCAGTCCACAACAGAACCAAACACCGTTCAGGCATTTTCTGCAAGTGTAATAAGCAGACTCAGATACAGGATGAAGGTGGCATATGCCAATAATTTCACCATTTTACATTGCAGAGTAAGTGAAGGATTTAATGAGAAACAAACCAATAAAAATAAATAGACCATGCTAGAGGAGGAGAAACGGATCTGAAATGGAAGTTGCTCCACTTTGAGTTTAGGGGTTTTTTGCATGGTTTGACCAGGGGAAATAAACGAAATCAGGACAACTAGCTCCCACCCACTTTTTCAAAGAAAAAAGAATAATATTTTGTTTCTCCGGATGGAAATCCTGGCCATTAGTTGTTGAACGGGAATGCACATCCAAGCTTGGGGATTCAAAGACAAACATTGCATAGTTCCTGCCCAAAGAGCTCATGGTCAAGGTCAAGGGTAGGAAATATATCCTAAGGGTGTTTGGGGCCATTGAGCTCTGCCCCCTACCCCATGGGGCAGAAGGGCTGGAAACGTTACTGGGAGGAATGACACCTGGGTGGGTGGGGGAGGACATGCCCAACAAGCAGGGAGGCCCATGCTGACTCCCACGGGAAGGGGGTGCAGGAGAAGGTGGTGGGTGACACTGTGGGCAAGGGACCTGCGTCTGCAAAGGCACAGAGGTGTGAGTGGGCTGTCTCTAGGAACAGACGATGAAGTTTGGGAAGGCGAATGGAGGAGGGGGAGAAAGTCAGCCAGGTCAGGTCAGGAAGGACTCCTACCTGGATGACCTCAGAGGGCTTTGAAGGTTCTGGAAGGAAGAAATGCCTGGAAGGTAAATCCCCACGAATGCAGGCCGGGGTGGCAGGCCGAGTTCTGTGCCCACAGCGCTGGCCCGTTCCTGCCTCTGCACGTGTGTGTGGGCCCCTCTGGACCCACCCACTGAGGGTCACGTCATGCTGGCACATTGCCCACTCTGCCATGGGGGTCTAGGTGGACTCACTCTTTAACCTTTCCAGGGGCAAGACTAGTTTGTCCACCTGAATATTTACGTTTAGAAAAAATGCAAACCTTGGCTCCTTTCTCTTTTTAAAACTCAAATCAGGAGAACCTGGTTTTAAGACGGTTTCTTTAAGAGATGCTATTTTCAGCTCCTCTGTTTTGATGCCCTCCCCCATATGCACAATTGAGAACACTCAACTGTAATAAGTTATCGCCTTGTGGGAGCTCTGGGACCTGGGAGACGGAGGGTTCAAAGCCAGGGCCGGGAGGTCCTTCCCCAGGCGTGCGCCGGCCCGAGCAGTGTGCCGGCTGCTGACCCTGTGATCTCATCTTTGGAGAGCTCTCTTGAAGAGTATTGATGGGCTGAACCATTTTATTTCCCAACGAGTTCAAGTGAGCCCGTGTTAGGCCTGGATGCCATGGACAAGGGAGCGTGCGGTTTTATTCACAGGACCTAGATGGGCTGAGAGGGTGAGGGCTCCCCAGGCTGAGAGGAGAGGTCCAACAGCGGGGCTAATGGGCTGACAGCCCGGGAGGGCATCCCCCATGCTTGTGTGGTCACGGCCTCTTCTCCTTAGCGTCTGCAGAGAGGGATGCAAGGAGGGAGCCCACTTGTGCTGACCCTGCCCGGATCTATTGAGAAAGTTCCAGAAGGATCCGCTCTTTCTCTCGCCACTGCGTCTGCATCTCACAGGAGCCATACTACTGCCTTGGAGCTCCAGTCCTGGGACACAGCAGGGCACTGAGAGGGCTGGTCACAAAGGGAAACGGGAGGATAAGGCATTTCCCACAAGTTCTAGGACTCTCTTTCAAAAATGAAGAAGGAGGATGGAGCGGATAGGAAAGTGCGTCTGGCTCTACATACCTCTAGGGGCAGTGCCTGGGGGGGGCACAGACACTGGGCCAGGGCTTGCTCTCACCTTGGGGCCTGCCCAAACGTGTGCCATCAGATGTGGCCACTACTTCCTGTGGCCTCAGTTTCCCCATCTGTAAAATGAAAGGGTTGACAGGCAGGATCCAAGACTCAGGTCTCACGGCGGAAAGGGCCGTGTGATGCTGAGAGTCTCCTGAAGCCTGGGAATGACCCTGAAGCCCAGGCGCCACTTCCCACCGCAGTCCCCTCCCGGACAACACTGCATCCCCCAAACTGGCCGAGGGAGCCTCCCTGCAGCACCCCTGGGTTTCACAAGGGGGAGCTGTGCTGTACCTGGCTCAGCTCTCAGGTGACCCCAGGACAGTGGTCCTTCCCCAGAGGGCAGTACATCAAAGGTGGACCCTTAGCAGACAGACTGAGGGGAAGCAGCCTCATCCCCAGACACACTGCCTCGGACCCAAGTCACTGTCAGATCAGGGACCAGCCTTTTCCCATTCAGGTCAAGGGCACTAACCACCCCTGCATGCAGCTCCTGTGTGCTGAAGGCGCCCTAGATGCTTTCATGGTGATGTATCAGGACATTCCTGCTACCACCCTGAGCTGCCCCTCTGCAGAAAAGGCGGCCGGCTCAGGGACATGAAAACTTTTACCAGGTTTATGCAGCCACTTAGTGGGAAACCTACTTCAAGTCCAAGGACATATGCTACAAAGCCCATGATCGACCCACTGCCCACCATCCTCAACCTTCAAAAGTGCAGGAAAGCCAGTTAGGTACCACCCTTGGTCTCTAAAAGATCACTTGTAGCTCAGGAAAAATGCAGATATCAGATCACCTCAGGGTGTGAAAGGAGTGCCCTGGGCGTTGGAACAGCAGGACTGACTAATCCAGGATGGAAGCAATCCCAAGGGGCTTCATGAGGGAGGTGCTGGCTGGGGCACTCAAACCCTCCACTGCCCGGAGAGAAGTTGAAGCACCAGCAGAGGAAGTGGGTCTCTTCACTCAGACTCAGCAACCAGGACAGCTCCTGGGTGAGGGCTGGACATCTGGCTTGAATCTCCACAGCACATCCTGCCAGGGTCAATGGACCAGGGCAAGACAGACGTTTTCTGCCAGTGGCCTCAGCTGTAAGTGACTGAGGGGCCGGGAGGGAGACCCGCCCAGGGAAACAAGCCCGCAGGGGTGGTGGCCGGCCCCTTGTCTCAGGTTCCACGCTGGAATCTGACAGTGGCCTCCCGTGGGGTCACCAACGGCCGAGGGGAAAGTGGCCACACCGCAGCTGCCCAGAAATTAGAGCTCGTGTTACAGAAGCCAAAGTCAGGGAGGGCAAAGGGGACCCCATCCCTGGGGAGCTATAGGTGGGCCAGACCTGGGGCCGTGAGCTCCATACCTTCCGAACAGCTCGCTGTTTTCTCCAGGAACCCTGCCAGCAAGTAACACTTCCATAGACGAGGTCTATCTGACAGAGTGCTTCCTGAAGACGGCGGAGCAGTGAAGGAGGCGATGCTCAAAATGTGAGTGTGGGTCAAGGGTGGGCCGTATGGGCAGCTGAAAGTCAAGGAGGAGGGGGACCATCCCTCTACCAGGCACGCCCCCTCCCCGCCGAGGGCTGCTCAGCTGTGGAGAAGGCGCAGGGCTGCAGGAGCTGGCTGGAGACGCCCTGCGGAGACGTGGGCTGGACCCCGGACTCTTCACATCAGCTGTGTGGTCCGAGCAGGCTCTGGGTGGTGAAGATGGAGTCCCTCGTACCCGTATGGGGGTCCGCTGTATGGTGCTTCTCCTCCGGGCCTCCTACTCTCCTGGCGCCCAGCACACCGTCCTTTCCCGGCTCATTTCCTGTCTGTTGTCATTCCGTGCTGCCAGATACGGGCCCATGGACTTCACTATGGAAAAATGGAATAGAAGAAGAAAATCCAGCTCCTTTTCCAGGCTTGTTAGTGCCCAAGGGCCAGCTCTGAGCAGGGCTGACCCATACGAGGCACGTCCAGTACTGACCTTTGACCTTGTGTTGTCCAATGAGTCCGTGGAGATGATAACTTTGATGAACTTGAGCAGATGTGTGTCCAACTGCCTCTGGAGAAAAGGAAGCTATCACATCACATCAGTGTGTACTAACCTTGGCACCATTAAACAGGCGATCCATCAGGGGTAATTTTTATAGGTATGAACATGGTTATTATTCCAGCCCAAAAGTTCTACTTTTCTCCATGGCGCCAGCATTGAATTTTCCATTTAATTACATGCCCACCATTGCTCTTATCACCAGGCCTCGCCATCAGCCGAGTCATATGTCATGTTTTCCAGCGTGACTCATTTAGAAAAGAAGCACCAGTCCAGCACCCGGCGTGACTGGTCTGTTAATGAAGTGGGTTATAGCTCTCTCACGTGCTGGGCCTCAATAATAGAATTTAAGTGAAAGTAATTTCCAAGTGCAATCATAGTTTACATATTAGTTATTGTATGAAGGAAAAAAATGAGGGGCTACCGTAGGCTCCGTGCAATTAACATTGAGGCCCTCGCCTGGGCCTCGTGGGAAGGGGATCAGCTTGGCCGATTTTTTTCCACAGATTCTGATTGGAATAAAGAAGCTTTTCCTGGCTGCCTCGGCTGTAAGAGCTAAAGCTTTCTGAAAACTCGAGACGTCAACCAGACCTCGGGACAGGATATAAACACAGGACGAGCATTTATTTTTTAACCGTGTCTCAGAAGCACAGTCCCCGGCGTTGAACATGGCACATGGCGAGTCAGGTGGACGAGGGCCGAAGCAGGGCTAACGATGCAGTGTGTCTGAGTCAGAGACCCAGGGACCATCGTGGGCTGGGGGAGGGGAGGCCCATGGCCCGGGGTGCTGGGGGGGTCCACACAGATGGAGGAATCCAGCTTGGCCTGAAAGTGTGGGTGCTCAGAGCTAAGAGCCGCGAGGGGGACAAACCCACAGTCATACCCCCACCCCGTGAACATACCTCCTCGCGTGCACACAGACGCACACACGAGCGAACAATCAGCAGACCGTCAGTGGTCTTAAGGTCCGGTGGTGCAGTGGGAGTGGAAATCCAGTTGCAATGGGGCCAGGAGGGAACAGAAGGTGAGGAATGAAAGCACAGAAGTTGGCCAGAAACGAGAGAGACGAAACATAGTGGCGACCGGAGAGGACAGCAAGACGCAGGAAGGTTATTTCTGGGTGGGAAGAGACTTAATGAGACGATTTCTGCCTCAGGGGGCAGGCTGGACAGAGGCCTGGTCGAGTCCTTGTACCACAGGCGTCTCTGACCCTGAGCCCCTCAAGCGGCCGAGCATCCGAGGAAGGTGGGCAGGATGCGGGAGGAAGTGGACCCCACGGGACAGGTGGGCCGGGAGGAGGGCCTTGGCCTCCCTCTGGTTCAGTGACTGGGGGATGGTGTCGACGTAAGAAGCGGGGAAATTCAGAGAGAAAAGGGGCTGGTGAGGGGGAAGGAACTGGATGGACAAAGCCGCCATCTCTCCAAAGTGTGCCTGTTTCACAGATGAGATGTAATAGGCAGATCCAACTTAAGTGACTTTTCTAAGATCTCAGAGTAAAAAACAGTAGCCTACACCACTCACATCAGACTAGAGTCTGCAGAGCAGTTTCACCCCATGATCTAACGTGGTCTTTTATAAAAAGCCTTAAAGAAGGTAGACATTATCTCTAGCCATGAAAAGAAAAATCTCAGTGTGTGGCACCATACAGCAAACCTTTCTGTTCCTGACTTGAATTATCAGGTTTCCTTAGTTGCCTGTGACAAAAGCCCATCCGTCTAAAAGGGGAACTTTCCGGCTCATGTTACTGGAAAGAGAAGGGGTTTTGCTGGAGGGGCAGCTGGATTCAAGACCCCTTTTGCCATCGCCCAGCACAGCTTCCCTCTCCCTACGCCAGCTTCTGCCCTCCCCTTGGTTCCGGTGAGGGCGGTGTGGCCTCGGGAAGCTCTATGCTACTTTCCTTGCAATTTTATGACCAATAGAAAGAGAGACGTCTCACACTAAGGCTGTCAGAAAAGTCCTAGGGAAGTTCCAGGCTTGGGCCTAGTGTCCATTCATTCATTCAATCGATAAGTCAATTCAGCCTTTCATTCAAACAAATATCGACTGAGCACACCCCACATACCAGACACATGCCAGGTGGTGGGCACAGGGACATGAACAAGATGGAGAAGGTCTCTGCTCTGAAGCAGCCTACAGGCTCATGGGAGAAGATCAACAGTTCAAAACCAGCAACAACAGCAGCAACGAGAAAACCCAAGTGCAGGCATCCTCGGCTCTATGATTAGACCCATCCCATTGGCCCTGGGAGGAGGTGGCCACTCCACCGTCAAAGCAAAAGGCTAGAATGTATGCGGTAGGTTGGGGGATGCGGGAGAGAGATGTGGGGAGCATTTCCCCTAAAGGACAGGATTTGATATTATAACTAAAAGAAAGAAGGGCTGCTGGGCAGACAAAATAAAAATGCAGAATTATAGAAATTTTTTGTTTAATAGTTTTTTATTATGAACATATGAATATGGAAGAGAAGAGGAACTGAGAAGGCTTTTGTTCTTCTGAATGGTTACAGTTCGAAGCAGTCTTCGATACCAAAGATGTTTACAAAGATTTGGAAATAGACTTCTGAGGAGGGCCTGGTCTGCAGCCCTAACTCCACCTTGAGCATCCGGAGCTGCCCAGCCAGGGGTTCCCAGGGATCTCCCCAGGGGTCTCACCCTCTAGAGGGTTACAGATGCTCTTTCATTTACCTTCAGAGCCTAAGGGTTTGACACAGCACTGGGCACACGGAATGCCCTCCATTCATTCGGTCAGTGTTTATTTTAATTCATTATAATTTACTATAATCAGCTACATTAAAGCCAAATGACATAAAATTGTATATGAAGACGTCTTGATAGTTGTTTGTGAGTTTCTATTCATCTAATGATCTTTCTTTTAAGCACAAATAACAACACTCCGATTTTAAGGCATGTCTAATTCTCAGAAACAGTGTGTTTTGACGGCCATCTCAAACATGCGTACAACGCACAAAACTGGAAAGGCCCTCTGTTGAGACGACAGCACAAACTCTGAGCCAGCAGACTGTGCCTCTCCCCACACATCCCTTAACAGGTTGCCAAGCACTCTCGCTGCAATTCAACCTATCGTGCCACTTACATCCCTCATCTTGACGCTCTGTTGTATTTGTGAACTCTTTGTGGTCCGGTCTGGACCCCGCCGTGGAGCAACAGCTCAATCAGAGTTAGCCTCGAGTGTTCAGAACTAATGCGAGTGGTGACCCAACTGACTGTCAGCTGCCAGAGGTCTGGGGCGTGGGAAGTTGCAGTTAGACAAACAGCGTAGGTCATCACCACTGAGATGTCTCGAATCCATTCTTTCAAGCCTGATGTGTTGTCTAGCGCGTTTGTACAGAAGAGTTCTTCTCCTTCTGTCATATTTTTAAATCTCAGATACCAGTCAATTCTCAGGCAGAGCAATGATGTCCACTGTATCCCAGGGCACAAGGCAAGGTCATGAGGAACAAAGGCAGATGCAGACAATGGACCATGACCGAAAGAGGATGCAGGACAAGATGCACGTATCTGCGAGCCGACGCGGGCAGGCATCCCCGGCTCTAAGGACTAATCTCAGGTCCAGCAGCAGAGAGCTCAGACCCTGCACAGTGGATCTGACTACACCAGATAGATGGGGCATCTAACAGAGTTTTATCCCAGCAAGAGTAACTCAACAGGGAAGATACATGTTGGCCGTCAAATGAAGTTCTCTTCTGGTCACCAGACTACAGGCCTACCCCTAGGTTGCATTTCAAAGACTTCCACTTCTGAGTATCATTTTAATATGGCGCTCCAGACCCTTGTGTTTTATGGTTCTCTGTCCCCATGCTGAAGTGCTCATTTGTTAGCAAGGACTCAGTTCTTTCTTCTCTAAGGAAACTTTTCCCTAAAAGAAGAGGCAGGGGATTCTCTGGTGGCGCAATGGTGGAGAGTCCGCCTGCCGATGCAGGGGACATGGGTTCGTGCCCCGGTCCGGGAGGATCCTACGTGCCGCGGAGTGGCTGGGCCCATGAGCCATGGCCGCTGAGCCTGCGCGTCCGGAGCCTGTGCTCTGCAGCGGGAGAGGCCACGACAGTGAGAGGCCCGCGAACTGCAAAAAAAAAAAAAAAAAAAAAGCAGAGACAGGCACTTCTCCCCTGTGGGTCCCACGAGCAGGAGTGTTTTCACCTCTGTAGGGTCTTCTTTTCCTTCAGTGCAGCCACTCCTAGCTGACTTGCTCTGGCCTGGTACCTTGGCCCATCCTTTCAGGGACACCTGGAGATGACTCCTCTGGAGTTAAGACCAAAGGTGATAGAACAAAGGAAGGAATGGGACCTCTCGGTCCTTGACTGGAGGGCAGTGTTCAAGCCCAGCCCCTTGGCTGGGACCCCAAAGGGGACCGCAATCTTGGGGGAGGGTAAAACCCCTTTCAACACAAGTGTCACTCAGTCTGGAAGCCCAGTCTCATGAGGTCTGCAGCAAATTTTGTGATCTGCACTGAGGTCGCACCCTCCACACCTGCCTGCCCATGACATTTGTTCCAGCCTGTACCTCTTACTTCTCCATGGGCCTTATTTCATTTTATCTGAATTTCATGCTCAAGAAAGAAGACGATGTGGCAGGTGGTCTGACCCCTACCCAAGATGCACACAACTCTCATTCAACAAGGCAGGTTGTGAATGCAACTGGGAAGTTCCCCCTCTCCTCCGTGTCACAATCTGTAGACCTGTGTTCTCACTCCAAGGCCTGCACCTTTGGGTGCATTTTGGCCAGAGTCGTTGGTCACCTCTGAACTGCTCACAGCCCCACGTGTTTTACTTGGTTGATGTGTTATATTACAGTGATGAAACTAATGCCATAAACATATTTTTCAAAATTGAGGTCCTTAGAAGTTCCATTTACCTGCCATCTGATCTGATTTCTACTTATTTCTAGATATCTTCAAGTCCATGTACTTGAATATATTTATTTTTAAATTATTAGGGATTTATGGACTCTTTCATTCTATGATATTTTGAGAGATGATCATGTTTTCAGTGTTGAAGATAAACGTTGCAGTATTGTCCTAGGTGCCTCAAAGAGTGAGGAGCTCTCCTTGTGACTCTGGATGTAATCATTCCTCATGGCTACTACTGACTATTTCACACATAATTAATTCCAATAACATGAAGTCCTTATATTTTTCTTGCTGAACCAGCAACTTCACAAGTAACATATAATCAAAGGCACAAAGTTCTGTATATATTTGTTTTCATTATATAATTAAAAGATGTTAAGGAAGTGCACCTTTTAAAAGAATTCTAGCTAGTTATTAAATTTTTATCCACTGAGTGGGAATCCTAAACCCTCCCATCAAACCCTCACAGTTTAGAATTTCCAGTCTCTCTGAGATTTTTATGATTTTACAGATAAGATTATTATTCTGATAAGGTTCCAGAAAATCAAGGCCATGTCCCCCCAAATGACAAAAGACTCTGGCCCAGGTATGACCAATGTGACGGGGAACAAATCAAGCTCAGCGCCTGGAGAACGTACCCAGTTACCAATCACCTGGAAGAGCAGATCTGACAGGACGTTGAGGGAGGCACCTGGAGCATTCATTGACTCCCAATGACAAAGCCTTTCTGCAACTTGCATTTCTGCTAATCAACTGAACCTCCATGGCGATTCACACATCCGGGTTTGCTCTCCTAGGAGATGCGGGAAGGGGGTGTGAAGCAGACAGCTGAAGGGCTGACATGACCCAACACGCAGTGGAGAGTGTCAGGCTCCTGATGCAATCAGCTCCATCAGAAGCAGGGACCCTCCTTCCCCGCCCTCTCCCTGGTTAGGTGTAGATGCCTCCCTACTTACCTGGGCCTGATATTACTACTTAGAGCTGGGATACCTGCCCACTCTGGCTCCCAGATACGGAAATTTTGCCCTGCGTCCTCTTCTGGTCGTGATCCATCGTCTGCATCTGCCTTTATGCCCATGACCTTGCCTTGTGCCCTGGGATGCAGTGGACATTGCTACTCTGCCCAAGAATTGGCTTGTATCTGAGATTTTAAAATATGACAGGAGGAGAGGAACTATGATAGAAACAGGAGGAAACGGAAGTTACCAAGCCTAAGTGAGAACCTGAAAATCTGTAGGAGGGGAATGGACGTCCACCCTTCTGTCTGGACTGTTCAACTGACAGTTCACAGTCCATGGCTGCCCGACTGCCCACGATGACAGACAGCAGGCAGAATGACCCAGGACTGTGAAGGGCTGAGACACAGGGGTAGAGCAGGAGGCTTCAGTCAAGGACAGCAGACCCAGGATACAGGAGAAATGAGCTTATCACCTAGTTTAACTTAAAACTTCCTAGAAAAGGATAAGGGCCTCTCTTATCCCACACCCCACACAACAGGTATCAGGCAGGAAATCGGTTGGGCCTGGGAACCTTGGACACAAATCCAGCAGAAGCAAGGTAATGTTACCTCCTGAGCCCACTTACCTCCCAGAAGAATCTGTGAGCCACAGAAGGGCAAGATCTACCCTTTGCTGTCTTACAAGGGCTCCGCACAGGAGCACTGAGCTCAGGTCTCCCAAGCCCCAGCGCTTGTTCAGAACTCATATTAGCATTTCACATTCTTGGATATAAACTGCTAGGACTGCAATTTGGTTTGTCAGATAGAGTCTTCAAAATAAACACATGCAGTTTCATGAGGGTCTGTCTTGGATTTGCTTTCACTCCTGATTGCAAATCAACAACAGTGAAAATATAGCATAAAGAGATTATTACAAAGAAATAGTGGGATCTTCCAATTCAAAATGGTGCATGTGCAACTTTTCTCCTTCCTGAGAGGGAATTTTAATTAAAATTAAAATAGTTATTAATGCTCAACAGTGAAAAGACATACAGGGAGGTCATCAGCAAGTAAGAGATTTCAACCGATTTCTGGAAGACAGAGTTGAAAAAAAAAAAAAAGGATGAAGTGGTGGCTGGAAAAACAGGAAAAAGCAAAGCTCAGAAAACACATGAAGAGTGAATCAGCTGTGAAGGGGTCAATGTACCAATGGAACTCCTACAGACTTAAATACAACACGGTGATAAAGGACCTGAAAAACAAAAGGATTCATTTTCAGACAAACACCCACCTCTAGGAGGAGAAGACCTAGCAGCAAGACTTTTATCTACTAAGACCTGAGGATGTTCCTCTAAAGAGTGAGAATGAATAGTCTGGGCGGGAACCAGGCAATCGTGCAGATATCAGTGACCCCAAATAATCCCCTCAAGTTTTGGCAAGAGTTCTTCCAGTTACTAGCTGACCCCTCTCCCAATTAATATAAAACAAGGTTGCCAGACACCCAACAGTAATTTGCTACATGCTGCTCTAACATATAACAGGACAATCCAGCTACATCTGCCAGACAGATTATTCTGCAGTTCAATAGAACAAACACAATCACTAGATGAAATTCTGCAAAATACAAACAAGGAATATAAGCTAAGAGAAACAGAAAACATGATTCGAGAAAAAGTATAGAGATTCCAGTAAAACAAGAGAAATTAATGTACAGACTTTAATCAATATTCTCAGAGGGATAGAAGATCTTGAATCCACGAAACAAGGACAGGATAGGATAAAGAAAGAACAAGAAGGATTTCTTAGAAAGTTAAAAAAATCATATACT
Organism: Orcinus orca; assembly: GCF_937001465.1. Taxonomy (NCBI): domain Eukaryota; kingdom Metazoa; phylum Chordata; class Mammalia; order Artiodactyla; family Delphinidae; genus Orcinus; species Orcinus orca. The sequence continues at coordinate 86,966,229 of NC_064572.1, forward strand.
TCCTGAATTTGTTTTAAAGCAATAGACTGGAATGTAAATTTGAGGATTTTTCTAAGGAAAATATTTGAGACTGAAAGTAAGTCAGGAAACAGGAATGATGTAAAACTAGTCTAACTTCCAAAAATAAGAGTTGCAGAAAGACCATAGCAAACAGAGGAAGTGAATAAAATAATGAAAGAAAATTATCCAAAACTGAAGAAGACATGTCTCAAGTTTGAAAGTGTGTCAACGACAATCATTTTTATAAGATACGAAAACCATCACCACGAAATCAGAGGACTAATGCCTACATAGGAAAAGGACACCAGACTGATAGCAAATATCTCAAGAGCAACATTGCTTGCTGGAAGTTGATTGAACAACGTCTTCAAAGTTCTGAAATTCTATTTTCCACCTTCAATTCTATACCCAGTCAAACTATCTCTGAAATATGAAGGCAGAATAAGGACATGTAAAAATATGGAAAGCTTAGCTCCCCAGCAAAATTGTAGGGAGTTATTTAATTATAACAAGGAAATAAACCAAGAAGAGAGACCAGAAATTAGTAGATTCAGAGAGGAGAGCACAAAGTGAAATTCAAAAATGACAGCTGCACAATTAGGTCTAGAGATCAAACAGTACAGATTAGAACTGCAGGATAGAAGGCTCTAGTAGGAGGTCTCCTTAAAAATAAAAAAGTAAATTGTAGGTAAGATGATGTAATTGAGAGCTTGGATAAAAGTTGAGAATTTATTGAAGGTAAAAGAGGAGAATCAATTTTATCATAGTGTCAGGAGCTTTTGCACAACGACTTGGGGCCAACTGGACATTCAGGAAAGGGAATGTAATTTTAGCAGAGCACTTATTTCTGCAATGAACATTATTTCCAGAATCGTAGCAATGTAAGTGGTATTCATTGGTTTTGAAATATTTTGAATCCACTTTTAGATAAAATTCACTGAGAGCTGAGTCCATATCCAAATATAAAGTCTATAACCCTGATAATAGAAAAGAAAAGGACAGCTGACAAAATTGAGAAATGGCAGAAAAGAGAGGCAGAGGAACGGGCAAGGGTGGAGGAAAGGTGAGTGGGTGCCCAAGAAGCAATTCTAGTGGGAAAAAAATGTAATTATGCTATTTAGTTTCTCAAAAATTACCAGCTGAGGAGCTTAAAATGGTGAATTAACCAAATTGCAAGGACAAGCGGAGTGGGAGAAAAATTAACAAAATCTTCTTTCATAGTAATCATTTTATAAGCAACATTGAAAGTCAATAAATCCAAAAACAAAAATAAATATATGTTGCTCGCGGCTACGAAGCAAAGCAAAATTTACAAAAAAATTCCTATAGAATATTGAACTGGGGGTGAGAAGGAATACGAGAAATTTCTGTTCATCGTGAACCTTTTGATTTTTTGTTTAGTCCCTGTTACGTTAGTAATGTTTTCTCCAAGCAGAGTTAGAAATTCTTTCTTTTATAAAAGGAGCGTGGTAATGTACAAAGGCAAACAAACTCTGGTGTAAAAGGCCCCATTTTAATGGCATATCGAAATCTGAACTTTAAATAACTGACAACCTACATTCTCCCACTAAAATCCATATGGTCTTTGCTTCTTACTTTTCTTTACAAGGAGAAGAACGGCTTGTAGCAGTGTTCCTGAGCTAGAATCACCTCAGTTGGTATAAAGAAAGAATAGGTCCATACCAAACCCAAGTCTGACCAAGTCAGACTCTCTGGGACCAGGACTTGGGAATCTCATTTATCCATCATCCTGAGTGATTCCCAGTGACCACCAACATGGTTATGGCCTCTCTGACGGAGTAGGGTAAGGGTAGGCTAGGCCATGGTAACAAATAGACCCCGAAAAGTATTACGGTTCTAATGCTCCAGATGTTTTATCCTCCCCACACACACCAGCGGGAAGCAGATGTGCCCACCTGGCCAACAGCTCCTCCACGTGGCGACTGAGGGTCACGGGCTCCTCCGTCTTGCGTCTCTGTCCTTCCTTAGTCTCTGGGATGCACTGGAAGCAGGGTGGCTTTGGCTTGGAAATGGCACACATCCCTCCTCTTGAACTGCCAGGTAGGACTCAGCCACGTGTAACTGCAGGGGAGGAAGGCAAATGAAACGTGTTCCCAAGAAGAAGGAGAAACAAAGTCTGGGTGATTGGCGAGTAGTCTCCATATAGAACCACAACACAGACCACAGAAAAGTTCTCTCCCAGTTGACCAAGATGACCCTCTGTTAACATCTGGAGGAAGAAAGACTCACTGTACCCAGCAAGGAAGGCCCACCTGGACTCAGACACAGTGATGGTCTGGCTGTAACTTGTACGCCCCTTTCCGGACATCTCCTTGGGCTTTCTCTCATTCTTCAGTTGCCACAATCAAACTGTTGACATTTCCACTTAGCCAAGTGAGGTCATCTGAGAACAGGCTCCCAGGTGCAGCAATTCTTTTTAAGCTAAATCCCTAAATTACTAGAAGCCCCAAAAAATAGGGTCCAAGCCATTTCTAAATGCGACACCCCCCACCCCGAGTCACCCTCCACACATCAATGCAACAGACAGAAACCACAGGAATATTCAGCTTGACCCACTTGTGCTGGCCTTGGCATTCACCCCATGAGTAGTTGCTAACGGCAATTTAGAAAAGAATAAAACGAGACCCACTTACCTTTGTGCCTTCCTCTACAAATGTGATGGAAAGCAAATTAGAACAATGGAAAAATGTTGCAGTTTTGATATTTAGTGTCAAACTGACAACCTACAAATCTCGCACGTCTATCACTCAATGATATTCAATTTAGTGACAATTAGGATAAATATTTTTTTACCAGTTCCTAGTGTGAATTCTCTAGGATATTTTCCAGATATCAGTTAAAAGTTTCTTAAAGTTAATCTACCACAGGGGGATCTTTAAAAAATCTGTATTTCTGCCTAGAGCTGCTCTAAGGTCAAATCTTTTCTTTATTCCAGGCACACAGAAAGACATACACAGATGATGGTTAGTTTCCTCCATCAATTTAACAAATAAATAAAATTGAAAAGGGCCCAAGAACACAGAGCATACGATGGGTAGGGAGCCTACACAATGATTAAATATTTATGAACAAAAAAGGTAGCAATGAGGTGGCAAATCTCTTTATAAGCCTGGATCCTGTGTAGTAAAAATGGATTGTATTTAAGTACACATTCCAAAAAGGCATTTACCTGCTTTTCCTTCATAAAGTGTTTTTCTAAAAAAGAGTTTTAAAGTCTGGAAATGGAGAGTTTTTAGAGAAGGAAGATGGAAAATTAATACCAGGATTTGGTGTAGTTTATTCAAATGTATTATTCTCCTTGGGCACAGGAAGCCCAGCTTTACTCCTCAGAGCTGGAAGAGGCACAGTGGGGATCAGGAAAACCCCACCTCTAGGGCAAGTTTATGGGTGTTGCCATGGAAACCTCTCCATGCCTGTCATCAAGGCCCTGCCCTTGCCCCGCCCACCTCTGGGGCTTCTTTGCCAGGTTTCAGGAGCCCCCGTGACTTGGTCTCCTTTCCATCTCCTTGGATCTGAGACAGTGCCTTGCTTGATAGATTAAATATGGCCACAAACTGTCCGCCCCTTCCCCAAATCTGGGGCAGCTGGGTTTGTTGGATGTTGGGTTTGTGTTTTGATGGATAGAGCGCCACTCTGGCCTCCAAGACCTTGCAGCTTCTGCTCTCCTTTTTGGAAGGCTGCTGCCTTGTGAGGAGCCAGGAGGAAAAAACTGCGTGGAAAGAGTGAGGCCCAGCTGTCCTCATGCTCCGCCACAGGAGTGAGGCCAACCCGGAGCAGCCAGCCCCAGCCAACCTGCTAACTGGCTGCAAACACCTCAGTGAGCCCAGCTCACACCACGTGGAGCAGAGACATTCGTCCCAGCTGAGCCCTGCCCAGAGGGTCAACTCCAGGCACTGAGATGACACCTGCCCTCCAGCTAGCCTCAACCAACTGCTGCTCCCCATGGCCACTGTTGGGGAAACTCTGACAGCAGCAGAGTGTCTGGACTTGCCATAGACTAGAGGTTTGCAGACGTGGACCACTAGGAGCCTCAAACCTGGATGCGGTGGCCAGACCTCTGCTCGGCCTTGACCGCGACGGTGGCGGTGAGCAGGCCTGGGGGTTCAGAGACTGAGCCCCTTGAAGGGAGGAGGCCAGGCCAGGCTGGGCTGTGCAGGAGGCCCGGATCTTCCAGCTTCAGAGCCAGTAAAGTCCTCAGATAACCACAGCAGCTCCCTGCCATGGCCTCTTCTTTCTGAGCTCAGCCTCTGACATGCCAAGGACCCTCATCAAGGGCCGGGTCTGTGCCCCCTACCCAGCCCTTCTGAGAAAAGAGCGCACTCTCATCAAACAACCCTCTGCTAGCTGCCGGTCACAAACCTACAGTGTCTCAGTGGACAGTCTCCCCTAGGAGAGGCCGCTGTGCCCAGAACAAATGTCAGTGCGTTCATCAACAGAGACAGCCAGTTAAAGGGGCGCATTCGTGTTTATTGTAATTAGTATTGTCAGGATTATTAGCATATATTATCATATAAATATTTATTTATAGGCATGTATTTGTGTATGTGGGTAATATATATGTAACAACTGTTTTATTTTAGTTGACATTACTCTGGCCATCTTTCAAGGCCTTTTCCTTGAGGATGGGCCTACCGATTCCACGCCCTCCCACCTTTTATATGTTAATTGCAGCCCGATGCACTGCCTGCACCTTCCAGTCCAAGCCCTCACTTCTTCGTATAGAGTTCTGTGCAAATCTCCCCAGGCACAGGAGCTGCCTACGTTTCTGCAATTTCCCCCAGTCTTTTCGAGCTGTCTTTCTAGACCATCGACATTTCTCTCTCCATGGGTCCTATCTCATCAGCATGGTCAAGCTCCTCTCATGCGAAAAATGCCTCTTTTACTCCATTTCCTCTTCCCATCCTTGCCTCCTTTCTCTGCTCCCATAAATGACCAAAGTTCTTCAAAGGCTTCTCTGTTGTCTGCACTTGCCCACCAATCTCTCACTCTTCCACTTGCACTTACAGAAACACACTTTCTAATTATTAAGAGTGACATGGAGTGAAGTCATAGTTGGTAAGAAGATATCTTACATCAGTTATTGTTTTATTATGTATTATTACATTGCTAGGGTCTGAAAGATTGTATCCCCCCAAATTCATATGTTGAAATCCTAACCCCCAAAGATGATGGTATTTGGGAGGTGCTTATGTCAGGGGGTGGAGCTCTCATGACTGAGATTAGGGCTTTAAAAGTAAAAGAGACCCCGCAGAGCTCCCTCACCCCTCTGCCACCTGAGGGCACAGAGAGAAGGCACCAGCTATGGACCAGGAAGAGGCTCTCAGCAAAATCCGATAGTGCGACGCCTTAACCTTCGACTTGCAGCCTCCAGAACCTTGAGAGATAAATGTCTTTTGCTTATAAGCCACCCAGTCCGTGGTATTCTGTTATAGCAGCCAGAAGGGAGCAAGATACACATTCATCATTGTGTCAGTGAGTTAGTGAGCCTGATTGAGAAATGTTTTGGAGGAGTGAAACCTACACCTCATCTAGATCACAGTTAAAAACCCCAAACCAGAGTACGTGGTATTCTACACAGAATGATAAAGTCTGAAGCAATTGAAAGAGTGTTTAAGTGGCCAAGAGGAAGCTCTCACTTACACCCCAGCTCTACCCCTATGAGCTGTAGCGATTCTCTTTTTACTACAATCCCCTCATCTGTATAACAAAAATAAGAACTGACCACATAGGAAAGTTATTTTAATGTTAAAATGAGAAACTATATTTATAGTCAACCAGCTTCATCCACACATGACACTAAGTGTGAAGGAGAGGTCTCCATAGGCATAAATATGGAGGCATTGTTGATCGTTGCCCTCAGTACTTGGTTTTGTGGTGTGTTTGTCTGTGTCTTTGTTTTATCGTTGTTTTCTGTTTTAAGATTCAGCGTGGAAGCAGAATGCTGACCTGATTTGGACTCAGGGAGAACCAGTAATGTTTCACAGGGATGGAAGTTGTTTCCATCAGAACTTAGCTACTTTCAGGTACAGAACCCCAACTTTAACTTAAACAAAGACCTAGAGTCACTGGGGTCCATACCCGACATATCTGGGAGAAAGAAAGACTCTCACTCCCTCTTTGCCCATCTCTTAAAGTCAGCTGTTCCCCTGAGGGGTCCACCCTCAGAGGGGCTCCCTACAACCCCCTGTAGAGGAGCTCTACAGGCTACATGGCCCCGCAGGTTAGGTCCCAAAGAAAAGGGAGGGACCTACCCTGCCATGACCTTCCACCAACCTCAGAGGGGCATGAGACCCAGCCAGGCAAATCCACCCCTGCTTCTGGGGAGAAGGGGCAATCAGACTGGCCAGCCCATGAACGTGGGGTAATCCTATTGGCCAGCCCAAGTGAGGGAAGGTGGGTCACAGACTTTAAAGGCCCTTGTCACAGAATCATAGGACATTGGAGAAAACCTGCCAAGCGTCCACTGTTGGGGTGACCTGCCTTCCATGACTCCAATGAGTGAGTATGTGGCTTATAGCACTGCGGTAGAGAATGTGATAAGGAAAGAGGTCCTTTCAACCACAAGCTCCTCCCAGGCTGAGAGGACAACTTAAATCCCCGTGTACTTTTGCTTCTGTATTACAGGGGGAACAATAATTCTCTCTTTTGAAACTGTGATCCACCAAAATTAAAGAAGTATCTGAATTACATGTTTTAAGAAATTCTCTGTGCTCATCGCTACCAATGAATAACATATGCAGCTAAGTGATGTTTGATTCTCACCCAAAATGTTTTACCAAATATATGGAGGTTGAAGGATGGAGGCCTGTCTGAAGTAAGATTGAATTTAAAGACGAGGCTCATTTGTATTTATCAGAAGCAAAAGAATGCTAACCAAGCCAGAGTCTCAGCCATAGTGCCCATTTAGGCCGAGGAGTACAAGCAGCTTTAAAAACGTATGATGCCGGGCTTCCCTGGTGGCACAGTGGTTGAGAAGCTGCCTGCCAATGCAGGGGACATGGGTTCGAGCCCTGGTCTGGGAAGATCCCACATGCCGCGGAGCAACTAGGCCTGTGAGCCACAACTACTGAGCCTGTGCGTCTGGAGCTTGTCCGCAACAAGAGAGGCCGCGACAGTGAGAGGCCCGCGCACCGCGATGAAGAGCGGCCCCCGCTCGCCGCAACTAGAGAAAGCCCTCGCACAGAAACGAAGACCCAACACAGCCAAAAATAAATAATAAATAAATAAATATTCCCTCCTTGAGAGACTCTCCCAGGCCTCAGGGCAGGAGCTGTGCCCCCCCCAAAAAAATGTATGATGCCACTGAAGATTCTGGTGAGTCCCCCAAACCACCTCCTTGGTAAAAAGAGCCGCATCAAGGACACCTAGAAGCACAAGAGTCCCACATCCCAGGGAGGGGGGAAGGCAAGCTCAGCCCCTCATCCCCTGGGTCTTGGAGAGGCTGCCCAGAGGCGTGGCATGGGATGGGTGGCTGGGGGCTTGCCCATGGTCAGCTGCATCTTGTAATTCCATTAGGGTGTTAGATTTAAATGCAGAGTTAGCTGTTGCCTACATAGAATTATGTTAAACAGGGGCCAGACTGAAAATCAATATTCTGCTTAAGTAACTGGCCCTCCAGTAATTTAATGAAACTAAATGGCATTACACCAAGGCAAGGTGGAGGGGCCCTTCTGCCCCAGCCTTTCTGTTAAATGGGGGCTGTGCAGCTGTGCACCTAAAGAGAGACTAAACACATACTTATTTTTTTTTCCTAAAGTTGGAACTGCGCTTTCTTAGGCCAGATTACCTGTTTGCTTCTTTAATTTAAAACTAGAGTAAATAATTTGCAGCCCCATAATTAGGAAAGAACTAGAGACTCATAAGAAAGAGAGAGTGCTGGTGGGATCGCGGAAAACATGCCTTTCTTAAATCCACAAGAAGAAGCTCAGGGGTGTGAGTAGGTGCAGAACGAAGCCATTAGTTTTTTTGGTTTTTGTTTTGCGGTACGCGGGCCTCTCACTGTTGTGGCCTCTCCCATTGCGGAGCACAGGCTCTGGACGCGCAGGCTCAGCGGCCATGGTTCACGGGCCCAGCCGCTCCGCGGCATGTGGGATCTTCCCGGACCGGGGCACGAACCCGCGTCCCCTGCATCGGCAGGCAGAGTCTCAACCACTGCGCCACCAGGGAAGCCTTGAAGTCATTGGTTTTAACCCATATCTTAAAACTTAATTTTAAAGGCCTTAAATTGACACTGTAACTTATCAGGTTCAGAATTTGAATAAAGACCATGAAGCAAAAGTGAAGATAATTTTTTAAACATTATAAACAAATGTAAAATAAGAATATTTAAAGTGTATCTTTGATATATTGTTTGTTCATGTGTTTTATAGTATGCTTTGTAGTTGCTTTTCTTCTTGCTTTTGGTCTTGGTGTAGGTGTGTGAGGGTGTTAGCGTGCGTGTGTGTGTGTGCGTGAGTGTGCGTGCCTATAACAACCATAAGTTTGCTAAACCCAGAACTCGTCAATATAACAACTGAAATGGGCATCTCCTCATTTAAGATTCCACTCCAAGAACTTCAAGCTCTCTGCGCAGTCGGCATGTACTCATTATGACACTCCAACCACAGAAGTTTATGCTACAAATGATTGACAATAGAAAGAAGGCGCCTTTCCACAATTTTGAAGTTATTGGCAAGTCATTTATTTATTATGCAGCTGCAAACTTCATCTATATGAAACAGTTCACAGACTTATGTCCAAAACCCAGAATTAAAATGACAATAATTGCATGTTGCTTAGGATGGGATAATATGAAACACAGAAATCTTTCCTTTTAAGACGCCAATTTGGAACCTCTGAGGCCCAGTAAAACTTATTAACCATGCGTCTCACTATCTTCGAGAAATTTCAGATGTTTGGAATCCAGGCACTAAGTTAATTGGCATTTATCACTTGCTTCCTTGTTCTCCCATTTTTCTTCATCTTTCAGGCTGGCAAGGATGTGGGATATCAACAAAGAAAGTCAAAATGAAAATGCGTCTTGAAACACAATATAACCTTGAGTTCCAAACCTTTAAATGCCTACTTTATTCGGTTTTCCATCGGCAACTGAAGCAATGGCAAGGTCAGCTGAGTTGTCTCCTGAATCTCTATGACAGCTACGGGAAGAAGGTTACTCATGCCCTCAATTCAAACATGATTACATCTTAATTTCTTATTTAGATGCCTTGGTCCTAAAAAAATAGTGACTCTGGACCATGAATGGTAACTTAGGTATTTCTCACTAACGAGCTGAAAAATGCCCTTTGAAACCAATGTTTATTGCTGAGAATAGTCAGGGCGGGGCAGACAGGGAGGAGGATCTTTTTTCAAACTACTGAGTCTACCTTGCAAATACATATTGTATCATTGGATGATAACATGAGCACCAAAAATACTTATCATCAAGATAAGATTTTCAGAATTATCACTTTATAAAATTTTATAGAAACTATAAGCTCGATAAGTCTCATCAGAGAACACAGCATTCTCACCGGCACCATTACAACTATCATCCTCACCCTTATTTTTAAGCAACCTTGGAAGGGTCTTCTTAATTCTCTGAGTAACAATCTTCACAGCTTTACGTGTCACTCCCATGTTACGTCCTTTTTAATAAAGTGACAGGGCGCAAGGTTTTTCTACTCGAAACAGTAACCGAAATTAAGAATATTATCTCTGCGAGGTTTGGCCGTGAAGCGGTGAAAATGTTCACATATAAATGGCAATAATTAGGTTATCCCACTGTGGAAAAATGGGAATATTTGTTTGGTGAGACTGGGTGATACTGTTCCTCTTTATTCAGTCTGCAGGATCGTAAGGGCGCTGGTGCGTTCTTAATGCTTTTTACAAAAGCAGAAGAGGTGGAAGCAATTTAGTGAAAACAAAAAGCAGGAAGAAAAGAAGTCTTTGCTTGATTCTTTACTTCTGTGGACTTTTTGAGTGGAAACTTTTGCAACTCTTTTTAATAATACCAGTTGGCCATTAGAATAATGTCTCAACTGATGTATTATGAAACATAAGCATGAATCCTGGGATTTCTAATAGAGCTATTTCTCTAAAGACAAAATAGACAATTCATACAGGAACAAGTGATTCACATTCACAGAGAAAAAAATATCTGACATCACAACTAATAAAAAGATTTCAAATTAAACAATGATTACTATTTGCATGTACCTGCTAGTTTTGATAGATAAGGGAAAAAAAGGAAATGTTACACAGTGAGCTTGAGTCTCCCAGGCTATGGGTGAGGGAGAATCAGGAAAATTCTACTGGAAGGCATGCTACCAAATGCTCTCATTCAGAAATTCTATTTTTTGAAATCCACCCCAAAGAAACAGTCGTGTAAGTAGGGCAAGCTTTATACACAAAGATGCTCAATGTAGGGTAACGTCTAATCACAAAGAAAAACCCCAAATATCCAATAATAAAGAAGCAGCTTAGTAAACGGTGTTAAATCCATTAGCAAGAGCATTTGCTATTTTAAAGGATGTTCACAAAGATTTTTTGATGCAAACTAGGGAAAAGTTTATGACAGAACATTAAGTGAAGAGGACAGCATACAAACAATATGTGTACAGAACAATATTAATATATTAAGTTTACAGATTACAATAGGCCAAATTACCAAAGTGTTAACAAAAGGAGGTCAGCTTATGGCCAATTATAATTTTAAAGATAAGCTTCTCCATTTTTAGAAGTTCTATAACAGGCGTGTACTACTCCTGTGATATGATTTTTTAAAAAGAGGCAATTGTTTAACATAACAGGGAAGGAAAAAACTCCATCATCATTGACGTCGTTAGACTGGCAACAAAACCTCCATTTTCCTTCATTAACAGGGTGGAAATCGGAGGAAAGTTTCACTCTCTCCTGTTAACAGGTGAGGAAACAGGCACAGGTGAAGGATACCTTGCTTTTACAACTGCGGAGTGTAAGCCAGTTCTGAACCCAGAGTGCAGTTGTCTCTTTATTCCAAGAAACACCCGCCCCACCCATGAAAAAAAGGAGAGGCCACCTCTGGCTGCTCAGGGCCCTCCTGTATCGTCCCTGACCTCAAACACGGAGCAGGAGACACTGAAGGCTCCGGGTTCACCCTCCCCAAACACTACCTCCTCACGACCTACAAGGTTTTCCTTCTCATGAAAGAGACTTCTATCTATAACAGCAAAGAGCATCTTCACCGCAAACTTCTGCGTTCACCTGGACTTGTAAATTACAGGCTACAAACATCTGCAGTTTTTCAGCCAAAATTACCTGGACCACTGGTATGAGACAAGCAGGTGAACGAGCCTGTCCTGCAGGAGGTCCCAGCGGTGGGGACAGATCAGGGAAGGAATACCAGCCCTGCCTCCCACCCCTGCAGTGGAGGACCAGCTCAGGTGAGGCTGGACAGGTGTGCGGGCCACAGGGATGCTTCTTCCTTCTGTGCAGCCGAAAAAGCACTCATTTTAGGGGCAGAAGACATGACCTTGAGAACGATTTCTGTCATTTATGAATTGTATGTCCGTGGAAAAGGTCCTCACCAAGATCCTCAATTTTCATAGTGAAGAATTAAAAATGCTTTCTCCAGGAAGCTTTTGGGAGAAGAGGTACCTCCTTGTGGGAAACAAATGCTTTGGCAAAAGAGAGGAGGGCCCAGGGGGAGGCCAAGACGGGCTCCCGCGTGAGACCCTTCAGCGTTGGTCTTTGCTGGGGGTGAGCCTCCAGGGAAAACGGCTTCATTTTTACGTACAGAGCTTTCAGCTGTTTCACAATGTATGTCGCTGAGTTCATTTACGATCACATTTCACGTTCTATCAAATTTCATAGAGTTCTCAAAAAATGGTTTTGGACATCTGGATATTATGTGGTAAATGTGTGGGTGGGGAGGTCAGAGACATGTTAGAACCTGGGGGAGGGCAGGGGTCATTCTTTTCCCCACCCCTTGCCTCCTCTAGGTGCTGGGGGCAAGGATCCAGCGAATTCCTGCACAGAAACCGAAAGGTATAAAGAGCTGCACAAAGGTGTGCGTGTGAACGTTCCAACCCTGGGCAATTTAACTGCGTGCACGCAGCCCACTCTGTTATAACAAAGAGACTGCCTCGCCAGGCCCAGAGTAACAGGTTCTGATAATAATACAATATCGTATATTATATAGATATAGGTTACGACGCACCGTAGCATAGCTTGATACGTATTGCGTTGCCTGCTTGATAATATAGTAACTAACCATTTCCCAGGATTTTTACTAAAATTCTAGTTTAAAAAAATTTTTATTTTGTATTGGAGTATAGTCGATTCACCATGTTGTGTTAGTTTCAGGTGTACAGTAAGGTGATTTGGTTATACATATACATGTATCTATTCTTTTTCAGATTCTTTTGCCATTTAGGTTATAACAGAATATTGATTAGCAGTCCCTGTGCTATACAGCAGGTCCTTGTTGATTATCTATCTAAAATTCTATTTTAAAGAAAAGCGTTTTTCATAAAGGTCCTGCGGACCGGGGAGTTTATCTGGTTCCCTCTCCTCGTGGCCACATCCGCAGGATGGGTGCAGTGGTCTCCACATCCCCGTCCTGTGGGCTCCGACCCCTCTGCTCACCCCCTTTCTTCCTGTGCGATTTCTCACTGAGGGTGGCTGTCAAGGCCAAGAGCCGGGACGGCTGGTGAGGCAGCCCAGCTGGATGAATTAACGTCTCTCCAGTAACTCAAACCAGCAATGACTTCATCTCGAAAATTTCCAAGTAGCACAGGTCAGAGCATGAGTGTGGACAAAAGTAATGGGGTTCCCAGAGAAGTTAAATGGTGGTGGTGAAGCGTAAGCCAAAAACTACAACTTCGAGGAGAATTGGGGGACACATCTGAAAAAGTAAGGTTTCTAACAGACCTTCCCGGAAGACTGTAAACTTCCGGTACAATGATATCTGCATCGTATTACATCTAAGCGCACTAACAAACAAAATTGTACTGATTTGTGCCTACGCTGTAAATTATACTAATATATGTTTCACAGAAGCATAAAGAAAACAAGATAAACATATATGACAAATTAAAAACAAACAAGAAATATACATGACTGCTCCTTACATGAATTAAATCAAGAGCGTTTTAAATTTATTTATATGTTTAAGTTCTATTTATAATAAAATCTACTTTCTAAATAGGAAAGTAACTCATAATCTCACCTTGTTATTAACAGTAGAATAGTTTTTGTTTTTCTTCTAATTTTGGTTGGTTTCTGCTGACATAGCTTTTATGCTGGTGGATGAAAATATACTGACATAAAGTGAAAGGAGAATTTTAAGACACATATGAAAGGAACTGTCCCGAAGCTATTACATTTTGTGCTTACTATTTTATTCGAGGTGATTGAGGGGGGCTGGCTGTGGAGTCGCTACCGACAGGTAAAGAAGAGCAGATGGCCCGGGCCCTCAGGGGGGGCTGTTTCAGGGCAACCCGGGGTTTGTTTTGTTTTGTTTGGGGGAGGGGAGGCCTCACAATTTCCTGATGAAAATTGAAGATCATTAACAAACCCTTCTTATGCCGTTCAGAGCCTCATCGTACACAGGCGACCAAGCAAACTGTATGGCAAGACCAGGCAACTCCAAGAATCCAACGTATTCAGTGGTAATGATGGTTATTATTCTGTATTTTTTCAGATGGCAGAATTCCTGCTGTAACTATGATGGGACTTCAGGCCTAAAGACACCCGTGAGGACATCCTGGTTTCCCTGCTTCACTCTCTTTCAGGTACAACGTCAACGCTGTGTCCAGCAGGGAGCTGGTCTTGCTTAGCACCTACAGGCCTGGGTTTTATTAAAGACTGTTCTGTCTCCCCAGGTTTTCTCCTTGCTTTGCCCCTGCTGTTTCAACAAGGAAATGGGTCTAATTATATATACTCTTCCCTCCCATTCTTCTCCTTGTCGATGATGGGATGTGCCTTCCAGAAAGAAAGATTCAGCTCCATCATTTGTTTCCGTTTTTCTATGAAGAGAGATGTCATTAAGCTTTTGAGTTATATCTTTGCAAAGCAAACATGAACTTTGGAGAAGGTTGGTTTGAGTTTTCCATTTGTAAATTCTATTGAATAGGTTGTCTACTGCTCTTGGTCTAGACTCCATAAACAATGAAAAGGAGAATAGATCCAATGTTACTTAGCAATTTTTTAAATCTAAAGGATAAACATTGGCATGCACTGAAAAATAGAAAAAAGTTGTATTTTGAGAAAATGAATTTTGTCCTAAACCAGCTCTACAGAAAAATTAAGAATACTGTGACTTTTTTTTTTCATATATTTATTTATTAATTTTTGCTGTGTTGGGTCTTCGTTTCTGTGCGAGGGCTTTCTCCAGCGTGGCAAGCGGGGGCCACTCTTCATCGCGGTGCGCGGGCCTCTCACTACCGTGGCCTCTCTTGTTGCGGAGCACGGGCTCCAGACGCACAGAATCAGTAGTTGTGGCTCACGGGCCTAGTTGCTCCGCGGCATGTGGGATCCTCCAAGACCAGGGCTCGAACCCGTGTCCCCTGCATTAGCAGGCAGATTCAACCAGTGCGCCACCAGGGAAGCCCAATACTGTGACTTTTAATCCATTTTGAAGCTGAAGGATGGATACACTGTGGAGTCATTTTAAAGGAAACTCAAGTGCTATTGTTTATGTCAATAGAAAATGCACTTTTCCAGGCATGGTTTGGAAAGAACTTTCTGTAGCTTCCCAGAGCACAAATGGGCAAGCAACTTCACACAAGCCCTAAATGTGACTCCTAAGAGGATGCTCGCAAGAAGGACAAGGCCATGTCCACGGGGCACGTTCAAGGCTGCAGGACACACCTGTTGGAGAAGCCCAGCAGGCTCTACCCTGCATCCCGCCCTGCACAGCTGGAGTATGCTGAAGCAGGTCCATCGGGAAGCTTTGCAGAACCAGGCAGGCCCTGGAGGAAGGAGAGGGGTCACCTTGGCTCTGCCCAAATCCCCCACCCCCAGGAGATGAAGAAGTAAGTTCTGGGGCCTTAGTGAGGCTGGGGGCTTGCTGTGGTCACTGCTTTTCCAGTCTTCTAAGCGGCTGCAGAAAGTAGACCAGACGCAGCAAAACGTTCCCTCCTGGAAAGTCCTCCCCCAACCAGGAGCCCCTGGGGGCCCAGAGCTGCCAGCCTGCCAGTCTGATCAAGCCCCGGCTGCACACGGAGTCCAGCGGGTCTGACCCACTGGACAGGCTCTCGCAGTCTTGGCCAAACTGACTGGCCCAGGGGCTGGCAGGAGGTCGTTAAAAAATTAGAACGAACATCTGGTACATTTTCAGAACACAAAACTTTATCCTATTTTTAATCAAAACCACATTAAAAAAATATTCGCCCTGGGACAAACTGCCCCCCGGCCTCAGCCCACGTCCAGCTACCAGTCATGGGCAGAACCCTGGCCCTGGGGGCTGTGTCCTCCTACCCCCTCTCCAGAGCTGAGCTCACTTCATCCCGCCCCTCCTGGCATCTACGGCACACCTGAGACCCCCAGCCCCATCTCCCTTCAAGTCCTACTTCCCGCCCAGCCTCCGTGCCCGGGGCTTCCCAGGAGGACCCCAGCCAGGACAATAAGCCCGGCTAGCCTGCTGCCGGTCTCGGGGACAGGTTGCCAGGCCAGGGCAGATCTTGGCCGCCAGCAGGCTCCGCGTAGTAAGGCTGGGAGTGGGTGGGATGGAAAGCAAGTCTCTGGAGAGTAGAGAGGGAAGGGGAAGTAGAAACAACCACTTAACATCTATTTAGAGCCTGGGAGCATTTGTGGAAGCCATCCCCATCACTGTTGAAAAGATGCAAATTTGGTGAAATCATCAGCTGTATGGCTCCAGGCTGTTTCCCGAGCACCCTGATTTGGAACAGGAGGGAAGGTATTAGTGTAAGACACCAGCAAGGCCAAGTTCATGTTGCTCAGAGGTAGCCCCTAACCAAACTCCGCCAAGTGCTGCAAAAGGAGATTTGTTATCTCGGGAAGACAGTTCATCCAACGAAGCCAAAAAAAATAAAAACACAAAAAAACAGTCCTTAAGGCTGGTTGCAGGGGAGCCACAGACAGGAGGCAAGCCCACCTCGCAGAGCATGAAGAAGGTGGATTGCGCGCCCTCAACCCCGCTTCCTCGGCGAAGGGGCTCACTTCACTGCAGAGTGAAAGGCAATTAACGGCAAAGATATTTTTCCAGCCCTGTTTTAAGTTCCACCTCAAATATTCTCTCAGACATTCAAGAATACACTTATCTACAAATGAAGGGCACAGCTATGCTATTGATTTTTGCATAGGATCTGCTCTTTATGGAACGCATCTGAGCGACTCCAGCAGATACAGTGAAATCTCGCCTTCCATTAGAAAGAACCCCACAAATGACTTCATGCAAAGAGATAATCCATCCTGGTTCCTCAGGCTTTTCTGACCTCTTACCCCCCCACCCCCACCCCGTTCCAGTTGGCAAAAGTTTGGGGGCAAATTAAAACGGTTAAGCACGGTAGTAGGTTTAATGCAGAAAATTATTCTTCGTGCCTGCACCATAGCAAAGTCTTTTAAGTGATGCGGTTACAAGGGACCTAAAAAGCCACAGCCTATAAAGGAACTATTTCATCAATTTGCTGAGTATAAATTCTACCTTAAAACTCCAGCCCGCCAGGATCAGGACATAAAGCAGCCTTTCAGTCAAGTGCTTTGAGCAGTGCGAAACAAGACGTCTATAAACTATTTTACTGGGTTTTCATGTTTAGCGAATTTGAAATAAGTTTAATGGGAAAACAAAAACGTAGTGAGATTACAAGCCGTTACTGGATTCCTTCTTTTCAGACTCTGGTCCTGCTGGCTTTGTGTTACCTTTTCCTTCATTTTAAACAATTGAGGAAGGCATTGGGAATTGTGGAAGATGGGTTTTAGGTTGCTACCACGTGAAATAGTTGATTCAGCTTATAACTTGGTAAGGAATGGAACTTGAAGTAGGCTCTGCGTGCGACTGTGTGTGTGTGTGTGTGTGTGTGCACGCGCGCCCCGTGCGCATGTGTGCGTGTTTTGTAGGAAGGAACTCCGAAAGCCAGGAAAAATGGAGGAAGCTGTTAGGATACAACTATATTTGTGTATTGTGTATTTAGTTTTCTTTCATCTTCCCCTCAGAGGATGGAGAGGGTGCAGTAATTTTCAAAATATTGCAAAAGACATTTCTACAAATCGCTTACCTTGACTGCTCATATACGCTAAGCAGCACAGAATAAGCGAGGGGACCCTTCAACGCAAAACACCTTTTTTTTGCATTTTCTGTAACAATGTAAAAGCCACTCTTATGACAAGAAGTCTGGTAGCTCACCCTTTCATTTCTAATTTAACCACAGCCTATATAACATAATCCGAAAAATGTGGGGCATGATTAGTATAAGAATCAAATACAGTAGAGGCTTTTTGAATACTCCAAGAACAAAACAAAACCAAAAAAGAAGAGAGGAAGAAAACATGGCAGGCATCGGAATATATGCAGTATTTCTTTAATATTTCATTTTAAACTACCTAATTGTGTTTTTAAGCTTCGGTTCCTGTAATTTTGCAAGACGAGGCATTCCAGTGAGAAAACATATGGTGAGGGATTTTTAAATCACATAGCAGGAGTGCATCACACACTTATCTGCTGTTTTAGTGTCACAAAAATCCACCACTGAATTTATCCAGTCACCCATTAAAGAAAGAAAAGAATTAAAGGAAAAGGAGGTTTTAAAACCCCTAATGCTACAAGAAGGAGTGAAATATGGTATCAAGTTCATGTCGGAGGGGTGGTGGAGCTTCCTGACTTTTTACAACACCAGCAAGTGGCAATTAGCAATCTGAAGCTGAGAGTAATTTCAGGGGCACAGCACAAGCTGGCCACCAAGTCCAACTTCAGCACCTTCACCACGTAGCTTTCCAAGGTGGCCCCTCTGGAGGGTCAGTTTTAAGTTAGCTAGGTGGGCAGGCCAAAAGATTGGATAGATATTGGTGGGGGGGTGGTAGATGGATAGATAAAGAGATGAATGCACATCTGCTTTTATTTCTAAAGTCCCTTTGTAATTGTCGCTTAAAAAATAGTTGCCTCTATATTAAAGGATAACTGTCTCACAACAATGGTTTGTTTTGTTTTTCTGGGAAAGAGACTGATCTGCAACTCAGGTGGGTACTGCAGTGGCAATAAAGCTCTGGGAGCGACAAACTTTCACATTTGCAAGTAAGATCTAGAAAAGGATTCCAAACACTTGAATGTTTACACGCAGTTCCACATACCCCGTGAGTGTGTGTGTGCACGCGTGTGAAGCCCTCTGGGTTCACATGCGTGCAGGGAGATGGGGGCGAGGGCAGAGGCTTGGCGACAGGAAGCAATGCATCTCATTATTCAAATTACAGTCAGATTCCTCCTTAAATTACGCTGGTGTCTCTTATCAGAAATTGTTTCCTATACTATAATCTGCTGCAATAAGTGGACATTAATTAATGCTAAATTACAATGGCATTACGTATTATATCCACATGAATACTGAATGACTCCATTATGAATATTATTACAGTAAATATTAAAGGACCTGCAAGGGGCTTGTCACTGATTGCCAAGTGTTAATAGCTACCTCCGATCTTAAGTTAATGTCAACTTAAGTTAAATACAACAGCCAGTGAATCTGTGATGAATGCTGCTTCAAAAATGTAGCCCGAGACCTGATAAGCGAAGCTGAAACCCAGCCGACCAACTCCTTCTCGAAGTCTGATTTATCCCTGTGACAGGACCGTTCGTTTCCTGGCTTAGAATTCCATTCAAGCTCTAGTCTCTCGGTACAGATGTGTGTGGCTTCCTCGCTCAGCTAACGTTTTAAAAAATCCACGCACAACTTCGCTGGAGTCTCTCGTTTTGGTGGGTGATCATTTTGTCTTAGGAAGGAAAATCCTTAACCCTTTCCCACTTTCCACTTAAATGATTTCAGAATACCCTGGTGGCATTTTTTTGTTTTTGCAAGGTGAAACAGAGTGAGAAGATGTAAGGTGTTAATCTTGATAATTAGTGCACAAAAGCAATTAGGGGTCTGAAATACCTTAAGGCACAGAAAGTGATTTTTTTGTTTATTTGCTTACCTTATTAAGTTAAATATCTGTCTGAATTAATCGCTAATGAAAGTGAAGAAGACTCAATAACGACGAGCGTAATGAACAGCCCTGTCAGTTGCATTTTACAGGGTCCCAAATCATCGAAGGTTGCAAGCCGACTCGCTATTCAAAATTACTTTTCTGCCCAATTTTCTGTTTGCAAAGCAGTAAATTATTTTCATTTATTGTGCTTATTTAAGCACTTAAATGGCTGTGAATGGAGTACAGGCACACTTTAAAAATATAGAACCATTACACAACTCTACTGCTAGAAATTCCCGTTATTTTCCCCTGAAGGCTGCTTCCCCTACTTTTCTAATCTCTCTTTTACAACAATTCATGAAAAAGACCATTATTACATTGAACATGTTTTAATAAGTTATTTATTATTTAACGTACTTTAGGAGGCAGGGCTGTGGAAGTTACCTTACACACACTAAGAACAGCCTCTTTCATAATTGTCCAGTTGCCTAAGCCTAAGTGCTCAAGTTTCCCCAAATAAAATCATGCTGTTTTTCACCAGAAACAAATAAACCATGCTTTCCACCATTACTCACATCATCAATATGTATATTGGAAGAGATCGATGATACTAATTATTGCCTTTGAAAATTATCATTGAACGTATTTACCTCCTTTAATATTTATTTGAAATCAGGAGCCACCCTTTTTTAAAAAATGTGCAGCATCTCTTACAAACAAATCACTGTCTTAAGTTACACTTAACGGCACGGGGACCCAGCATGGAGGAAGCGCTCCCTGGTATGTTCTTTGCCCATTTACAAAGCACTCCAGCTATAGCACTAGGCAGCCAGTTGACCACTGCCAAAGCCAGAGATGGCCCAGATTCATCAAGCTGGAGTTAAGAGTGCATAAAAAAAAGAAAAAAAAAAAAAAGCCACAAGAAGGGCGTCATAGATAGACTTATAGTAGCAGGAAAGGAGCAAAAGAAGGAAAAGGAAAGACTCTTGGCAATAGAGAAAGGAAGAGATCTCAGTGACGCAGCTTGCTAGATCAGGATCAAGTGGCAGGTTCAAGTATTTCTTTTCAAATCCTTCAGATTATTGCCATACAAACTCTCCTATGTTTCAAACACAGACAGACGCTCTACACCACGTTTCTCTGTGGCCCGCACGCATGTACACGCACAACACAGCGTATGTGCTGGCTCTCACATAGCTCATTTCCTGAGAAATGGTGGTATTTTTCAAAAGTGATTTCAACCAATTTGTGGGGGGGAGGGGCGGGGGTGAAGACAGCCATATTTATTATTCAGACCTAACGATTTCAATGTATTCTCCCCAAAGATATCAGGGGCAGCATCACCACTACTGTTAAAAAGCCCCATGCTATTCATAAGAGATTATACTGGAGTAAACATTACAATAGCAGTAATAATCTAATTAAAAGAATCAGACATACTTAAAAGACCCCCTTCTTTGTGGGGGGGGTGGAGGGAAGAAAAATCAAAGATGCAATCCGTAGTCCGGAATGGGGCAAAGCCTTTTACTCTGATCAAACACAGCCTATCTGGTACATATCTCAAGTCCTCTGGTCTTTGTTATTTAATGTGATGCGGAAGATCAAAGATGCGTGCGGTATGTGTTCCAGGGTTCCAGCTGAGTCGCTGTCATATGTTAAGCTTCTTTTTTTAAGTTGGCTATAATTCTACTCCAAGCGAACAGGGCTTCCGTTCAACTAAGCATTTCCTCAAATCTGGCAAGAATCTTGTGTGAGATTTTCCTGCAGCAGCCTAAACGCGACCGTAATGCACAGACATGCAAGGAGGTTTGCAAGGCTTGGGGCTCCACGCAGCCTCCCGGGGTCTCCACCCCACCCCATTGTAAGAAATACCGGGGTTGGTGTGTGCCTATGGGACCAGGAGAGCAAAAAAACACAAGTGTGCAATCACTAATCGCTAATTGTGTACGTGAGCACCGATGCATGCAGGCTTTATGTTTCAGGCATCTCTTTTTCCCATACCTGCCTTCTCCTTCACCTACCTCCCAGCGCCTGAAGTGGGGCCTGCAGCCCGGGTTTGAAATACGGTCCACAGAAAAGCGGCGGCCAGGGTGGAGTGGGATGGAGGACGCTGCGGTGGGAGCCCGGGCACGGCGGGGACGCCATCCCCCCAGGAGGCCACAGGGGGGAGCTGTGGCTCTGCTCAGGGCTGCCAGAGCCTGTGGGGGGGGAGGAGAGGGCGGAAAATATACTGTAGCAAAGCGATGGTGGAAGGGGAAGGGTAGGTTTTATAAGTTCCTGAATTTTATGACTATGCTGCAACAGTGCAATGTCCACTCAATCTGTTGCGAAGTTAGCACAGAAAACATGCACTGGGCATATTAAGTACAGGATGAAATGCTGTCCTGAATATTTATTAGTCAAAATATAGGTTCTCAGAAACAGAAATAAAACAGGGTAATAGATGAAG